>NC_134485.1:353341582-353509082 GCF_040206685.1 Ascaphus truei
CACACAAAAATATAATTTAAAATTGTTCCATCCTAAATCCTAAATCTCTATAGTGAGAGATAAAGGCCTCTAGCTAAAGGCTGTGCAAGATGATGTGTGCTAATATAAGCAGCCACTCAGATCGTGGTGTATTGAATAGTGTGTCTGTTGCAGTATATCAAAAAATTGCCTTGAAAAAGGTGTATTTAATATAATGAAAGTCTGGAGGTTTAAACCACACAGTTGCGGTGAATACCTACTAGGTAGAGTAATATACTGATAGTCATAGATTAGATCCTCTTGATAGATTAGTGGGGAAGAGATATTAATATATCTATTTAAGTCCCTGAATCAATAAGAGGAAATATCTATTGCAAACAGAAATTGATAAAGTCCGCCACTCTCTTTCTGAGATGACTATATTAATATTAGTATTTGTAGTGCGTCTCTCTTGGTTTAATCTCCTAGTGATTGTATACCTTGATGCTATACCAGGTCATCTTGTTAGTACCCCTGATACATATAACTGGACCATATGGATCACAGTGTATATATATATATCTTATGTAGCCCTTTTTCTGAACCCTCCCAAAGGAACTACTGGTCACTGTACAACACCTGCGGCTCCAGGAGATCTGAGCCTCCGCTAGCTGGGAGCCTGGGGTAACACTCATACACTTACTTAGCGCAGCGCCTCCACTTATCCAGGATCCCCGTGATGTGAGATTCCCCATGGCAAGAAATACAACAACACACATATAGATATGCAACCAGTTTTACTATATGATAATGCACGGAACCTTATCACTCTATATTATAGCAATATAACCTTAACGCGTAACCTTAGTGGCTCACCCACTCATCAGGAGCAACGTCTCCGTCCCCTCGCCGCGTGCCCCACACACCGTGTCCATGTATAGTATTATTGGTATAGGCTCAGTTCTTTAACCACTCGCTCAGTGTTCCTAAAGAGTTTAGCCTAAGGCGGGATCAGCGCCGGTTGACTGGTGTTGGTGCACTTGATGTTATAGTACCTTCCGGTCACGGCGGTGACCGGTACCTCTTCGCAAAGGGCCAGATGAATCAGCGGTTTGTCCCCTGGGTCTCAATGTCCAGCCTATACAAAAAAGACACTAGATGGCGCTCAAACACTCTATCAAAATACAACCGTGCAGTGAATAAATAAAGTGACAAAATAATCAAAATAAGTGCCGTGCAATAAAGTGATAAATAAAAACACTCAAACCCTTGGAGGACTGTTTCAAGGTCCACAATAAAGCGCAAAAGGAAAACCAGGGGAGCGTTAATACCTAAAAGGAAATAAGTGAAACTACCATAGTGCAGTTAACGTTAAACAAAACACAATAATGGCAGAGCTCTCAAAAGAGCAAAAAGGACACGCTAGATGATAGATATATAAGTCCATCCATAGGTATCCAAATAGAAATCAGGAGCAAAAATAGGAGGTAGGTAGATCCAGAAGAGAAACACAGAGCCAAAAATTAAAATACCAAAACATTTATCCGACAATGGTAAAAATTGGAGGCTTACAAGATTCCAAATGGTTTACAGCATGGGTGTAGGGATAAAGATGTTAACCGAGTTGCGTACTCGGGATCTTTGCACACCGCCGCTGTATCCACCGGTCTCTGACCTGCAACGCTGCTTGGAGCCGATACGTCACTTCCGGTTCCTCCGACACATGGAGTAGACGTCATTAAAAACCCTACAAGAGGATATCAATGTAGTCATAAAACAAGCTGATAAAGGGGGCGGAGTGGCTATTATAGATAGGATTGCATATATTGCAGAGTCAAAAAGAATTTTAGGGGACACCAATACATATCTACCTCTAAAAAAAGATCCTACATCAGCTTTTCTAGCAGAATTGAAAGTCCTGTTAGACAAAGGCAGAATGGAGGAAGTAATAAATACTGAGGAATATAATTTTTTATATAGAGAGAATCCTGTTAGACCTATATTTTATTATCTTCCTAAACTCCATAAAAGCCTTACCAACCCCCCAGGGAGGCCTATAATAGCAGGCATTGATTCTCTGACATCCCACGTATCCGCATATATAGAGACCTATCTGCAAAAATATGTTGTAAAACTTCCCTCTTATCTTAAGGATACGACTGACATCTTGCGTATCTTAGATAATCAAGTTTGGGAAAAATAATGTTTTCTGGTAACCTGGGACATCACCTCATTGTATACCTCTATAAGCCACAGAGACGGACATGAGGCAGTTGACAGAGCATTAGCAAAAGACTCTGAAATGCCCAATGAACAAGCTAATTTCATTCTTGATGGCATTAAGTTCATTTTAGAACACAACTACTTCATGTTCGAGGGGATGCACTACCTGCAGAAATGTGGTACCGCCATGGGCCGAAGTTCGCACCCAGCTATGCAAATCTCATGGGAGCTTGGGAGGAAGACCATATATGGTCTGTGGCAGAGCTGGGTGTGAACTTGTGCCTATGGCGGAGATACATAGATGATATAATATTCATCTGGAAAGGGGATGAAGAGGGTCTGATACAGTTCACACATTATCTCAATGATAACTCACTTAATCTAAAATTCACATGTGAATATAGTCAGGAACGAGTTAACTTCTTGGACCTGACAATTTTCATTGAGGATGGGTTGATCAAAACTCAGACCTTCTTCAAAGGCGTAGATATCAATAACTATATATCTACTGCCAGTTGCCATCACCCTAAATGGTTACAGAATGTCCCATATGGACAGATTAGGCAGATTAGGAGGAATTGTTCAGATGACAGCAGCTTTTATAAACAATCAGCCTTCCTACAGGACAGATTCAAAGAAAAAGACTATGATGATAAAATCATTAATGACGCGTTAAAAAAACCAGAGGGTTTAGATAGAAAGGATTTATTGTATAACAAAAAGAAGTTAGGATTAAAAAAGAACTTTGAATTTTCCTTTCTAACGAATTACAATAGACAATCTGAAAAAATCTCCAAAATTATTCAGAAACATTGGCACATTGTCAAAAATGATCCTGTATTAGGAGAAATTGTCTCTGAAAGACCTACTGTACTTTTTAAGAGAGCAAAGGCACTCAAAGATAGATTAGCCCCAAGTGCCCTACTAAAAATGATTACAGATGGTAACAGGTGGTTAACACAAACAAAAGGTTTCTTTGGCTGCACCACATGTACGGCATGTAAACATAGGTCAGATGACAAATTTAGTTTTGCTTCTAATATTTCAGGACAAAGATTTCATATTAAACCATTTTTAACATGTAAATCAGACTATGTTGTATATTTGATCTACTGCCCATGTGGGTTACAGTATGTAGGTCAAACTTCAAGAGCAGTCAAAACTCGTATACTCGAACATATTGGGAATGTGAGACGAGGTGTTACCACACATTACTTATAAAAACCATTTCATCCAAAAACATAAGGGAGATACAACAGGCCTTACGTTCACAGTATTGGAACAAGTGTTACCACACTGGAGAGGTGGAGACAGAAGCATTGCTCTGAAAAAGAGAGAAAGCTTCTGGATTTTCACTTTAAAATCACTTGTACCATTAGGTTTAAATGTGGATTTTGAGTTAAATGCTTTCCTTTAGAACTATGTAATCTTGTTTTGCAGAGCTCCCATTAGATGAGATATATATGGGGGTATATACAAAAACAATTAATAAGATATGGTTTTATGTATAGTGTTATCATATTACGTTCTGTATTGACTCTGTGTTTTCTCTTGTCTTTGAGATTCAACAATCGCCGTTTATTGAGAGAGATTGAGGATAGATTGGTTAATGTGCAAAATAATATTTTTATTATATATATTTTTTCTTATTATGTATTATATGTGTTATTTTAGCATATTTTTATTGTTATGGTCTGTTCCTTATGTTGTAAAGGAAGACCAAGCATGATAGTTACATTTTTATTAAAGTATAAAAGTTGTATTTTAAATGAATTGTATAAAATTACTGTGAGGTATTTCTAAATTGGGGAGGGCATGGCAATCGAAACCATCACTCCAAATTGGAGAGGAGGAAACGCTGTGAGCCTACTGGGGAGGAGAGAGTCCTATTGGATCTGCGAACTTCGCACTCTATCCCCAATGGGCCTCAACGTTGACT
Organism: Ascaphus truei; assembly: GCF_040206685.1. Classification (NCBI taxonomy): domain Eukaryota; kingdom Metazoa; phylum Chordata; class Amphibia; order Anura; family Ascaphidae; genus Ascaphus; species Ascaphus truei. The sequence continues at coordinate 353,345,703 of NC_134485.1, forward strand.
TCGATCTAAAAGCCTTTTTGGTGAATTGATTTCTTGTGTGGTTTATCCAATTTGTTCCTCGATTTTCTGGCTTGCACAATCTTTTAGAGTATATTTGGGTATAATGTATAATTAACTATATACACTTTCTATATGTAATACTGTTTTTTCTAAATGTATTTTATGAATACATAATAATATATTCACATTAGCTTGTTATTTATACTTCACTCACCTAATAGCTAGGGTTGTTTTTTTAACCAGTAGCCTTATCACCTTATCTTGATCTATACTAAGTCAAATTCACATCCATAGGTCCTCATTAATTAATATATTTATGGGGCTTAGCTCTTTAATTTAAAGTGGACTTCCACTATGCACTATTATGCATATCCCCTTACACTTTGATATTTTTACAAATAACTAGACACAATACACACATAGTTTATTAAATAGTTTATTAGTTACACGTTAGCACATTCACTGTTCCATATATTGTTAACAGATCTTAATAATATATTTTTTATCACTCCTTCATTGTATGTAATCCCAATTAGCAATATGTGCTTTTTACACATTATGTTCACACCACATATTATATATAATTCTCCCATCTTCTTTTTAGTTGTTAAGTATTAGTTTTATGTTTAAAGCTGAGATCGTTACTATATAGCAATTTGTTTATTTATTTTCTGATGCAATGTTGCACTGCGCATGTGCTTGTATCACTAAATGAGCATTGACTTTCTCGAATACCTACTGCGCATGTGCAGGAAAGTAATAGGTGAAATTGGAATAATTTGGACTCCTATTTAAAGGACGTTAATGGACATTATTGTAGAACCCCTGAGGAAGAAAGCAGCACGCTTTCGAAACGCGTAGGGTGGCTTTTCAGGACTTCTACTGTGGCACCAGGTCTGTTTTCTACTCTCCCGAGCAGATCCGGAGGCGAATCAGCTGTTACCAGCCGCCGTCCATAATATCACTACAAACGAATCTGCTGCGGCGAATCTGACACTATCTGCACGGCTTCCATTGAGCGCCGAGAGAGGTTACACACACACACGCCGGCTGGCGTGTGCAACCTTCCACCTACAGATCCGTTCCGGTGCAGTAGCTGTGCGAGCAGCAGAGAGGGGATACTCTCAAAATTATCCACCGCCTGTTTATATCTCCCGTCCGGTGAGTGGGCAGTCCACCTGGTGTTGCAGTGTGCTGGTCCTTTAATCATTTGTCCTTCCATTATTTATATGTATTTTTTATTTTTCATATGTCCATTGTTTTAGTATATGTTTTATTAAATGTTTTTTAATTAATCTTTCACCTTTCGATCTCAGCTGATAGTCATTAGTCTTGTATGGTGTATGTAGTATATGTTGTTTGTCCCTTTTTTTATACAGTATTACGCTATGTATTGTGCTTTCGTTTTTATTTCTTTCAAGCACAACCCATCTGTCCGGAGCCTTATCCTGGCCCTCCAACTAGTGTGATATATATCCTTTACCATCTGGCACCTTTGAAATACGTATTTCTTGTTTCCTTTCTACCATTCTGACCAGGGGGTCAGTTTTAGTATTTTAGGCAGCCCCTTATGTGAGGCTTACATTCTCATACAAGGTTTAATATTGTGTTCTCTGTATATCTAGTCAGCGCTACCTGTTCTGTGTTCTTAATTGCAACTGCGGGTGCTTCAAAAAGGAAGGACGAGACTATGATGAAATAGAGCGGGAATATAGGATGGTCAAAGAAGCCAGTGCTCAGACATGGGAGAAAATGGAAGGAAGCAACAAACAGGCCGTTTCAGAGATCATAAAGGAAAATAAATTACTGGAAAATATTAAGAATCTTGATTTCTCAAAGCTGCTTTCATATGTACAACACAAAGTCACTGAAATTTTCAGGTCTAAATGGAAAGATTTACCTATGATAAACATGTCGTCCCAAGTGAAGGCGGATCCAATATCACCCGTTTAGCAAAGAAAAATCCCATTTATGTCACTATATAAAATCAGTCCCTTGGTCATGATGCTACTTGAAAGAAAAAAACAGCTACTGTAGGTATTTTAACTAATTTTGACATTTTGAAACTGCTCACAATGACATTTTAAGGTCGGGATGGTTTTTTTCCCCACTTGAGGAGAAAAAGCAGAAGCTAAAGGAAGTAAAAAAACACCTGTCTCAATTTACATTGTTTACTGTACATGCACAACATTCATACATTATTAATAAAATACTTATACTGACATTTTTAAAGGTATACACCTCCAAGATTTAACTCTTTAGCTCATTATGGTCCTGTATGTAGCTACAATATTAACCCTTTCACTGCCAATAGTAGTTGCCCTCTTTGTGGCCACAGGAGTTTCCCACTTTTGCCTTACCAATTTCCAACCTTGATTACTATTCATTGTTGAACACTAGCCAATGTTTCACTTTACAACGAATGGCATATCCAACGCTTTACAATCCATCCCTATGGGCCGTTTTCCAACGCCGGAATGCGTTATCCGACGCCGGAATGCGTTATCCGACGCCTGAATGCGTTATCCAACGCTCACCGCCACTGATTAACATGGGACTCACTTTACAACGGTTTCACTATCCAACGCTACCTCCAGAACGGATTCCGTTGGATAACCGACTACTGCCTGTAATGTCTTCAAGCTGGTCTATAGCGTAGGTAAAAAAAATGTGCATGATACATTGACATTTGGACGTTTCAGTTGTACCCTACCAAGTTAATAGATCCATAAGATTTGCGGTGTAACAGTAGATTATGTATATTACTGCTCTTTGCAGCTTGGAGCTCTGTAGCAAAATAAAAAATACGTTATGAAAGAACTTGATCTATATAAATAGCAATATTTTGCAGGAGCCTCTGGCCGTGAAATGGTTAATTTATGCCCTTGAGAGAATCTGCAATTTTATATCGTTTGCTGCTGACAGCAGTACTCTCCATAACAAGCACAAGAATAATATCTATTGTCAGTGGTTGACAAATCACCAAAAAATCTACTCGCCACACAAAAAAATCTACTTGCCACCTAGTACCAAACGTGTGCTGCTTGGGCCAATATTTACTCGCCCGGGGGTTAAATCCACTCGCCCGGGGCGAGCAAATGTATAGGTTTGTCGAACACTGTCTATTGTTATGGAGAGTACTGCTGTCAGCAGCAAATGATACAAAATTGCAGATTTGGCAGATTCTCCCAAGGGCATAAATTAACCATTTCACTGCCAGAGGGTCCTGCAAAATATTGCTAGTTTTTTATATATATACTCATTATAGCATGGTATGGTGTGTGTATGTATATGTGTATGAGGGTAAGTGTATGTATATATATATATATATATATATATATATATATATATATATATATATATATATATTATATATATATACACATATATACACATATATATATATATATACATACATATATATATACATATATATATATACATATATACATATATATATATATATATATACATACACTTACACACATAAACATATACATACACACACCATACCATGCTATAATGAGTGAATTATTATCGACGCTAGCTAAAAGCACCTTATTCTATTTGTTGTATAATGTTGCTCCTTCTTGTCTGACTTTCCAACATCAAAGCGTCTCACCAGAAAAATTGTCTAATCTTAATCTTCTCAGACAAGATTTCTTTTTTGAGATCGACAAATGTTAAATTAAATTTAATTTTTTTTTAAAAGGGAGCAAGGAAAATAACAGGAAGGGAAAAATAGACATGTTATTATACTGTATTGTAGATAAAATGCAGGGTGCAACTGCACATTTAAGGTTGAATTTATGACAGCAAATCACGCCTTCAGATTACACTATATTATCTACAATAGAACAATATACCCATGTTCTACAAAAGATTAATTCAACTGAAACCTTGCACAAATATAATCCAATGCAATTCATTATTTATGACATACAATTGAGGGGGTGTATATTGATTTTTAAGACTGTGTATAAGCATTTAATAAAAAGTCTGTTGAAATTGTCATATCATTGCCGTTACCAGGAGTATGTCATTTTATCTCCAGTCTAATTAGTCTTTTACTTTCTCTCTACACTATCGCTTGGGACATTTTTATTTTTGTATGCAATAAAATTGTGAAAAAGAAACAAAGTAATCTTCTATTTCTTTTCTATATATATATATATTTTTGAAAACATTGTATGTCCCTGTGTCTAGGGGCAATCACATTGGACCTTTGGCCCGTCACTCCGCCTCAGGCCAATGAGATGGCTCCCTTGGCCCGCCCGCCCCCGCACACCTCTCATTGGCCGGTGTGGTCTAACAGTAACACACACACACACAGTGTGCATCTCCAACACTGACTACCACACGATGGGCAAAAGCCGCCACCACCTCCCGCCCAGGTAAGTAACTAAACTGCTGCCTCACACCCCTGCGCCTACAGCCTCCCCTCCCGCTGACACTCCTGCCGCCGCCGGGGCCTCACACCCCTTCGCCTCCCCGATCACACCCCTGCTGCCGGGGTCTCACTTACCGCCTTACATCACACCACCTGTGCCTCCCGCCGCCTCACACCCTTGGCCGCTACAGTCAGCGGGGAACCGGCCGGATGAGATCAAGCGGAGGAGCGGGAAGCCGGGAGGGGGAGCGGGCACAACAATTGCAGACACGCTGCTTCCCGCCTCAGATCCGCGGGGAGCGGCCGGACGGGGGAGGGAAAGGCCGCCGTGTGCACGCGCCTCCACCTGTACCAGCACACGGAAGGTTCCGGTGATGGGGGGGGGGGTGAGCGGACGGACGACCGTCAGAGACAGCGGGGGGAACGGACAGGGGAGCAAGCAGACGTCGGATACATTGTCACTTCCCTCCCCCCCCTTCACCTCCCTCCCCTCCCACCTCCCCCTTCACCTCCCTCCCCCCCCAATTAAAGGTAAACCGGAGTGGTAGAGGGTTGCGGTGAACCCAAGCAGAGATAGGGTGTTTCGTATTGGTACTAGTAAACAGCCTATATATAGAGATGCCAGGTAAGCTGCTATCGGGAGAGGTGGTAAAGGAAGAAGCGCGTTGAACGCGCAAAACACGTGTCGGCGGTACAGACGTCACGAGAGTGACGTCACAGAGGAGCGACGGCGGTGCATGCGACAGATACATACACGGCTTGTATACTTTTTCTATCACTGCTTGGGTTCGCCACAACCCTTTACCACCTCTCCCGATAGCAGCTTACCTGGTTCTCTATATATAGGCTGTTTACTAGTACCAATACGAAACACCCGATCTCTGCTTGGGTTCGCCGCAACCCTCTACCACTCAGGTTTACCTTTACCGATAGCAGCTAATTACCTGGCATCTCTATATACAGTATAGGCTGTCTTGCATAACATTATATGGGGTTGGTACAATTTCAGGGTTTGCTGTAACCCAATGTTGCTACATACTTATGCATAATATCAGTGACGGGAATAGACTTGCTACATGTATACAATCTATGTTTATACATTAGTGTGACATAATAATCAGTTGGTATTACTGTGATACAACAGCCATAAAGGGCTTATACAATCCCTGGGTTCGCTGTAACCCTGCAATATGAGACAATAAAGTTATCCCAATGTGGGAAAATCATAGTTTGGTGTTCATTCCATACTATCGACAGACAACCACAGACTGTTAGTCACACTACCCAATTGCAAATTAATGCATTTACAATCCCACTGTTAATATTCAGTGGATTTCACATAAATACTACCACCGCAGGGGAAGATAGGGATATCCTCTGACAATAAATACTAATACAGTAATTCAGACTAATATATCCCTTCTCCCCTCTCCATTACTCCTCTGTGGGGAATTTTATTTATTTTAACTCTTTGGTGTATTAATATCATATATAATAATACTTTTTGTTTTTTCGTCGCTTTCAGCTCCCTGCTAAGGGATCTGACTTTTTGGCTATAAGGAGCATACATTTATTATCTGGTGATGAGTGCAAATAGTGGGGTGCTTTGAACCCATTCTTTAGAGTTCTCTCTGTGTTACTGTCACACTTGCCTCTGATCCGCGCGGAGACCGACTCAGGGAAGCACCACGGGGCAGAGTCATGCGCCCACGCACTGCCAGGGCAGTGCAGGCGCAGCGGCGTGATGGCGGAGCTCCGCGAGACGCATCGCGCACGTGCACGGGTTGCTCGGCAACCAGGAAGCAGGAGAACGTGAGGGAGCTGCTGGAGCCTCCCACAGGCGGAGACTTGCTGAGTAAACCGCATGACGTCATCACGTCGCGACGCGCATCGCGCACGCGCGCGGGTTGCCCGGCAACCAGACCTAGCATCAGGAAAGCCTAATTGCAAGCTGTTTTTGATCAGTGTCTCTCTGACACCATTGGTGGACCAGTACACACCCCTGCAAGGTAATTGGACCCTTCCCACATATATACCTGCTTCTGCCTGTCCTTGATTGCTGAGCATAAACTCCTGTTTATGCATTGTGCTCACCGCTGCTGTCTAGTTTTGTCTTGAACTTGTCTGACCTGCTTGACCCTGCCTGTTACTTGGATTTCTACACTCTCCAGCACTTTGACCCCGGCTTCGTTACTCGACTACTCTACCTTCTATTACCCAGGACCTTGGCTACGAAACTCTACCTACCCGGACTCTCCAACCCTGGAACACGGCAAGTACCCTGACTACCCTGACCTCTCCAACCCTACGACGCGGTACGACTAGGACTACGCATTCCGGACAGGACTGCGTGGTTGTGGGTCGGTGCCTATCAATCCCCACCTCAGCCCCGCGGTCTTCCGTCCTGTTTGTGGTGAGCGCAGCGTGACAATATGCTCAGCCCAACAAACATGGACGCCGCTGAGGTGGCCCGACGCTTAGACACCCATGAGGAATGCTTCCGGCAACTTACCGGCTCATTTACACTAAAAGAACAACTAGTTTCCCAACTTAAACAAGACGTGGATACCCTGACTGAACAAGTTAGACGTCTAACAGTATCTACCACCAACCCCGTTCCACTCGCAGCCACTCCTGCACTTATCACACCTACCTCCGAACCACGACTACCTGCGCCCAACCGTTATGCAGGGGATCCCAGCGGTTGTCGGGGGTTTCTGAACCAGTGTTTCATACAGTTTGAACTAATGCCCTCTCGCTTTCCGGTTTCTCGTACTAAGGGCGCATACATAATCTCCCTGCTGACTGACGCCGCCCTGGCATGGGCTTCTCCTATCTGGGAGCAACGCCCAGATTTGACCTCTGACCTTACTCTCTTCATCACCGAATTTAGAAGGGTGTTTGACACCCCAGGGCGTAAGGTTACGGCTGCATCCACTCTGCTTAATATTTCTCAGGGAGACCGTACTGTGGCTCGTTATGCTCTGGACTTCCGGACGGTGGCGGCCGAGACCGGCTGGAACGATGTGGCTCTATCTGCAGTCTTCTGGCAGGGCCTGTCCGAACGGTTGAAGGATGAATTAGCAGCTTTGGATCGTCCCGCTGGACTTGAGAACCTGATAGACCTGTGCATCCGGATGGACCAGCGCCTCCAAGAGAGAAGGATGGAGAGAAACAAACACCCCCGAGGTATACAATCGTCTTCTTTGTCTACCATAGGGCCTCTACTCTCCACAACTCCTGCCCTAGATGAACCCATGCAGCTGGGAGGGACTAGCCTTTCGCCTATCGAGAGGCAACGAAGAAGACGAGCGGGACTATGCCTCTACTGTGGCAATAACGGCCACCTGGTATTCAACTGTCCACTGAAGCCGGGAAACGCCAAAGCCCAGTGAGTATAAGGAGGATCACGCTGGGTACTGCAACTCTTCCCCCTCCTCAACCCTCTACGAGGTTTTATCTACCTATCTCCATATCCGGTGAGACCTTCACAGTACAGACACAGGCCTTTCTGGACTCGGGGTCAGGAGGAAACTTCGTGGACCAAAAGTTCGCCTTCAAGAATAAAATACCGTTGGTACCTAAAGATCGACCGGTAGGTCTTGAAGCCATTGACGGACGACCCTTGCAGCCCGCGATCATTTCCTTACAAACCATACCCCTTAACATCATGACTAGCGACTTTCACTCTGAGACTATAACCTTTGATGTCATTCACACCCCCTCCTCGAACATCATTCTGGGACTTCCGTGGCTCCGGATCCACAATCCTGTCATTGACTGGACAGAGGCCACACCACTTCGTTGGAGTTCTTTTTGCTTGGAACATTGCATGTCTGCTCCAAAGGCAGTGGCAGGAATGGAGGTCACGGATCCTGACAGGGTACGGCTGCCGGGGATATACGAAGATTTCCGCGATGTCTTTGACAAACGTCAAGCAGAGGTACTTCCGCCACATCGGACGTTTGACTGTCCTATCGATCTTCTACCCGGGGCCATACCTCCCAGAGGAGGGTCATACCCACTATCTATTCCTGAGACCCAGGCCATGAGAACATATATTCAGGAGAATCTCCAGAGGGGGTTCATTAAGAAATCTTCATCACCTGCGGGGGCAGGATTTTTTTTCGTCAAAAAGAAGGACGGAACCCTCAGACCCTGCATTGATTACCGGGGCCTCAACAAACTCACCATAAAAAAACGCTACCCCCTTCCGTTGATAGCCGAATTGTTCGACAAACTCCAGGGAGCCAGGATCTTCACCAAACTGGACCTCAGAGGAGCCTATAATCTGGTTAGAATCAGAGAAGGAGACGAATGGAAGACAGCATTCAATACTCGCGACGGGCATTACGAGTACCTGGTCATGCCATTTGGATTGTGTAATGCTCCTGCGGTCTTCCAAGACTTTGTCAACGACATTTTCAGAGACCTTCTGGACCACCATGTTATAGTATACCTGGACGATATATTAATTTTTTCCAGATCCATGCCGGAACATATGATGCATGTCAAACAAGTCCTGCAGCGTTTAAGAGAGAACCATTTGTATGCCAAGCTCGAGAAATGCCATTTCCATCAAACATCCACCTCTTTTCTCGGCTACATCATATCGGATACCGGTCTTGCTATGGATCCTACCAAGGTCAAGGCGGTACTCGAATGGCCCTGTCCCCTCTCCCTCAAGGCCATCCAAAGGTTCCTCGGTTTCGCTAACTACTACCGGAGGTTCATTCAGGGATTCTCATCGGTAGTAGCACCCATCACGGCACTCACACAGAAGGGAGCTGATCCTACAAAGTGGACTGAGAAGGCCCTCCAGGCTTTCGAGAGAATAAAGACGGCATTCGCCTCAGCACCCATCTTAACCCATCCAGATCCTTCATTACCTTTTTTTTTGGAGGTCGACGCCTCCGATGTAGGAGCAGGTGCTATACTTTCACAGAGAAAGAATCCTCAAGCTCCACTTCATCCTTGTGCATATTTTTCAAAGAAGTTTTCCTCCGCCCAAAGGAATTACGATGTAGGTAACCGGGAGCTCCTCGCTATCAAGCTGGCTTTGCAAGAGTGGAGGCACTTACTGGAAGGCACAGAGTCGCCAGTCACGATACTTACGGACCATAAGAATCTTCTGTACATTGAGGGAGCACGGCGACTAGGATCTCGCCAGGCAAGATGGTCCTTATTCTTTACTCGCTTTAACTTCCTCATTTCCTACATCCCTGGTTCAAAAAACATTAAAGCCGACGCCTTGTCACGACAGTTCCTGGTAGAGGATAACAAGGTGGATCAACAGGAGACCATTCTCCTTTCCACTTGTATTTTGGCTGCAAATACTTTTAGTGCCTTAACGGACATTACTAAGGCTCAGAACAACATCCCGGCAGGACTCAACGTTCCGGAGGACCGGTTGTTCACTCCCCGTAAATTCCAGAGGAGAGTCATGGAGTGGGGACATTCATCCAAGACTGCAGGCCATCCTGGCACCAAAAGAACTACTGAGTTCATCGAACGCACATTCTGGTGGCCCTACATGCGGAGAGACATACAAGCCTTCGTAGCCACGTGCGCTACTTGTGCTCGAAGCAAGACGCCACACAACAGACCAGCAGGTCTCCTTCAACCACTACACATCCCAGTACGTCCATGGACACATATATCGATGGACTTCATCGTTGAGTTGCCCAAATCTAGAGGCATGGACACAATACTTGTGGTGGTGGACAGATTTTCCAAACAGGCACACTTCATCCCTATGAAGGGTTTACCCACTGCACCAATGTTATCCGAAGTTTTCATCAGGGAGATCTTCAGGTTACATGGGTCCCCTCAGGTCATAGTGTCCGATAGAGGATCCCAGTTCATCTCCCGGTTCTGGAGGGCGTTTTGTAAAAATCTGGACGTTACCCTACACTTTTCTTCAGGATATCACCCCCAGATCAATGGACAGACGGAACGCACCAATCAGTCTCTGGAACAGTTTTTGAGGTGCTTTATCGCTGACACTCAGGCACGACTGGGCGGAACTTCTCCCATGGGCAGAATTCTCCCACAATAATCTACAGAACGAATCATCCCGACAGTCACCATTTATGGTCAACTATGGCTTCCATCCGTCGGCACTTCCTTCCCTCATCTCCAAGTCTGGAGTCCCGGCCGCAGAGGACAGGATTCGCCACTTACAAGACCTATGGCAGAAGATCCATCGGAATCTACAGCACGCTGGTATATTACACAAGAGACAAGCGGATCGTCACCGAAGAGAGGTCCCAGGGTACTCTGTAGGACAAAGGGTTTGGTTATCTACCAAAAACATTCGGCTAAAGGTAGCTTCACCCAAACTGGCACCACGTTTTATCGCCCCTTTCCGCATCACCAAAAGGATCAACCCAGTAGCCTATCGGCTTGAACTGCCAAAAAATATGAGGATTCCTTCTGTATTTCACTCATCCCTTCTCAAACCTTATCATCAAGACTCATCCTCCAAAGGACAATCTAAACCTCCGCAAACCATACTGGTAGAGGGCCAACAAGAATACGAGGTTCAGACCATTCTCAACTCCAGAATATCCAGAGGAGGATTACAATATCTTGTACACTGGAGAGGCTATGGCCCAGAGGAGAGAGAGTGGATTCCTCATCATCAGGTACATGCCAACCGCCTCATCTCTGCCTTCCACCGTAGGCATCCTGAGAAACCATCTCTGGTTCGCCCGGAGGTCTCCCCTCAAGGGGGGGATACTGTCACACTTGCCTCTGATCCGCGCGGAGACCGACTCAGGGAAGCACCACTGCCAGGGCAGTGCAGGCGCAGCGGCGTGATGGCGGAGCTCCGCGAGACGCATCGCGCACGCGCACGGGTTGCTCGGCAACCAGGAAGCAGGAGAACGTGAGGGAGCTGCTGGAGCCTCCCACAGGCGGAGACTTGCTGAGTAAACCGCATGACGTCATCACGTCGCGACGCGCATCGCACACACGCGCGGGTTGCCCGGCAACCAGACCTAGCATCAGGAAAGCCTAATTGCAAGCTGTTTTTGATCAGTGTCTCTCTGACACCATTGGTGGACCAGTACACACCCCTGCAAGGTAATTGGACCCTTCCCACATATATACCTGCTTCTGCCTGTCCTTGATTGCTGAGCATAAACTCCTGTTTATGCATTGTGCTCACCGCTGCTGTCTAGTTTTGTCTTGAACTTGTCTGACCTGCTTGACCCTGCCTGTTACTTGGATTTCTACACTCTCCAGCACTTTGACCCCGGCTTCGTTACTCGACTACTCTACCTTCTATTACCCAGGACCTTGGCTACGAAACTCTACCTACCCGGACTCTCCAACCCTGGAACACGGCAAGTACCCTGACTACCCTGACCTCTCCAACCCTACGACGCGGTACGACTAGTACTACGCATTCCGGACAGGACTGCGTGGTTGTGGGTCGGTGCCTATCAATCCCCACCTCAGCCCCGCGGTCTTCCGTCCTGTTTGTGGTGAGCGCAGCGTGACAGTTACATGCTATTATCTTATCTGCTCCTGTCTCTGCCTTTCTACTACAATTGGGTTTAGCCTTTAGACGTTTTCTAGTATTATCTGTATTTACTATGGGTGTCTTGCTACTTGCCAAACTCTCACTTTCCCCCATTCTATCTCAATGACCCCTTGCTATTTCCCCATCCCCATCTATTCTATTTAGTTCATTATCTTTTTCTTGACCCCCACCCCCATCTCCATCCTAGTTTAAAATCACCTCCAACCTTTTTAACATTCTCCCCCCTTAATCTTGATTATACTTGTCCCTTTCCGTCACAATGCTTACCAAACCTGGGAAGATGAGGGGGAAGGTGGGGGGACCAAGCCACAAGTGGGCTGTCGTGATTGTTGGGTGGTGCTCATGGTGGGGGCTGTTTCCACTTTCCCTGGCAGGTGCTGGAGAAAACAGCACTCCTGCACCAGGCCCCACCACTCCCATGGTACCTGCGAGGTGAGGGTGGTGGACGTACCCCTCCTGGATCACACTATGGGATCATGCACTTCTTTTTTTTCTTTATCTATAGCTGTTTAAATAGCTGCCAATCAGAAATCAGTTGCCTTGAGGATTCTTACTTAAGTCTGGAAACTCTTTCACTTTCACATTTGTCTGCAGCTCCTCGGCTGTGCTGGTGCACTGAGTACTGGAGGTTGTCCCTGAAAACATTTTCCGATGTCTTCAATGCACAAATTCTTTGGAGTCTGGAAATCTCAGGTTCTAATTGTAAAAACTTTATTTACGGCTCTCTTACTTTTTCTGCTGGAAGAGATGATGGAAGTAGAGTTTGTGTGTCCACCACAGAAGATATGGATGGTCCTGTATAGTCTCGCATTTTTCTTTTTCCCTTCTATGATCTGGTTTTTCCTGACATTATTTTCTCAAAGGAAATCTTTCCTTTTCTGCCGATATAATCAAAACTGGAATTGTTCATACGGTTCCAGCGTATGTAAAGCATGTGTCCCTCCTATAATATGGATCATAATACTTCTTTTTGATGGAAGATATGTGGAATGCCTGTTCAGATCATTCAACTTTAATGGAATTGAAATATCAGATACAAAAATCATACCAATACCAGCATATTTTATATCACAGGTAAGACTCGTTTATATGTAATGATGACTACCTGTATACTACTACTGGATAAAGAATCTATAACTACTCGATAGTTAGCTAATAATGAAGCTTACTCTGTATAAAGTGTTAAAGCTGTAAAAATGTTACAACAAAAATTCAGTTATCAAATGAGTTTCAGGTGCACACAGCGGAGACAGCTTCAAAACAAAAAGCTCTCTGCCAGATAATACGGTATGAGATACATTTATACCCTAAAAACTAAAGCTCCACCCCTTTATGGGGGGGCTTGTGCGTCACTAAATATTACATCATTTTGTAATACATAACAATATTAAAACTGATGTAAGTTTGTAATACATAACAAATGATGTAAGTGTGCGTCAACGAAAATGACATAATCTTGTAATACATAATACTGGATAAATGTATGTAGCCCTGGTCCCCTGCGCGGTTCCCAGAGACCCCCCTCCTTGATCGCCGCGCGGTCGCGGGTGCCGCCGGAGCCAGCGACGGACCCGCCGGCTGCTTGCAAGGGTGGGGGTCGGAGCAGGGAGCGCTCCGAGGTTCTGCGGCGCACCCGGCTAGCGGGGGCCGCCATTGTAAATGTGCGTGCATGCCCAGTGGTCGCGCATGCACAGGAGAAGTTCGGGAGGTGCAGCGGCCATTACCAAAGTTGCGCATGCGCAGTACGAGCGCGCACGCGGCCCCAATGTATCTGTTGCCTCCGCGGGACTACAAGTCCCATGAGGCTTAGGGCCAAATACCCCAGGTGTCCCAGAGTGGCCAATGAAGGCCAAGGATTCTCGGCAAGAGGGAAAGAGACACTTTTCGCGGGCTTAGGAGGAACGGCAGTTGGAGATGGGAGCAGGAAGGGGGAGGAAGGGTGTAAGGAGCAAGTGGCTCTTATACCAGGTCAGGTCACCCCCAGGCCCCAGGTAGGTCCCACTCCCCACTAGGTTAGTGGGTAAGTGCTAGGGAAGGCCGCTTAGGTAGTGACCCGGCCGTAGGTGTGTGTGTGTAGTCTTGTCAGGGACATAGCAGCAGTGCTGTGTGCTCTGACAAGAAGGAGGCAGTGCGTGTGCAGTGCAGCTGCAGCAGTTTTGACTATGTCAGGGAGCTGGGTGAGAGAGGGCACCGGAGGAGCGGGGAAGGAGGTAGTGTGAGTGCAGGGGGTCCGTGACCCACCTGCATAGGTTAGATCTTTCCTGAGGGCCCAAATAGATTCCCTGAGTCACCGTAGGTTGCAGACTGCAGGGAAGCCCTATAGTGATAAGTGACATCACCCCTTACTGAATATACACCTAGGGACAAAGTGTACTGAGTTGCGGTTGTGGCAGTCATCTGGGACAAGGTTGCGGAGCATCGTGACATCAGCCCAACTGCGCTGGATCGGCGGATCCTTTTCGAAGCTGGTACCGGTCACCGCAGTGACCGGAAGGTATTTACAACAAGTGCACCAACACCGGTCAACAGGCGCTGATCCCGCCTTAGGGAACACTCTTTGGGGACACTAAGTGGAGTGTCCAAAGGACTGAGCCTATATTCATATTGCAGTACATGGACACGGTGTGGGGGCACGCGGTGAGGGGACAGAGGCGTTGCTCCTTGTGAGAGTGGCCGAGCCACTAGCGTTGTAAGTATAGTATAAGTTAATGAATGTGTTATTGCCATATAAAGTACAAAGGTTATTATTGCGGTACAGTAAAACAATTCAAAGCATGTGTGTTGTTATGTTTCTTGCCCAGGGGAATCTTACATGATGGGGATCCTGGGTAAGTGGAGGCGCTGCGCTAAATAAGTGTTACCCCAGGCTCCCAGCTAGCGGAGGCTCAGATCTCCTGGAGCCACAGGTGTGTGCGGTACCCGTAATCTCTTTAGAGCGTCAGAAAAAGGGCTACATTTGGAGGCGCTGCAGAGAGCTCAGACCTGGGGTGCCCTGTCCTATTTTTCCATCAAAATTGTTAATTTAATTTTTTACCATGTGGGTGCTCTCAAGGCAGGAGGTCTACACATGGGCCTTGAAGCTTGGCACGACTCCTGGCCACATGGTTGCCGTGGGGGCAGTCCCTGCTGGCGTGTCTTCGCTAGACGTCCAGGCGCATGTTCGGAAACTCCCTGGGCTAGCTTGTACGGGGGTCAGAGGGCGAAGGTATGATGTCACCTTGTAATGGAGTACTGTACTGATGTATGTAGGCCGTGCCATAAGCGAGGAAGATGGTCCCCAATTCTTGAATCTGCCCGAGGGTCCGACCGATGGGTGCCCCTTTATTTACCCTGACTTGGCAGTTTCTGCATGCACCGATAGCCCTAGTGTAGTTAACAGGACTGTGATCAAAATGGAGGCTCCTGCAGCAAGGGATGCTAACAGTGAGTCCCACCTAAAATGGCGGCTCCCGCCAAATCAAAATGGCACATTTGCGGCTGACTGCCAGGCTGCACCAAAATGTTTTGCAGAAATCTGTCCGGGACAGGCGGGAAAACCCGAGCCCCGCCCCCGCAATGTGAGTGACTCAGTGCAGAGCCAGAAATACTCCTTAAAATAAAGTGCCCCTCCCCTAGAGTCCACCAGGGGGAGGGAGCGCCTTGAGCAGCAATCAGCCATGTCTGTTCACCATAAGAGAGGTAACGGATGCAGGAAATCACACCCTCAGTTGCATAGAGCGTGGCGAACAAGAGGAATGAACGTAACCGTTATTTTGTGTCCATGCTTACAAAAGGACTTGAATATGCCTGGTAGTGAGGACTTTGATCCCTATCAGCTACCACGTGGGGTGTCGGTGGCACAAGTGGAAGGGAAGAAGTGTCTCAAACGGCCATGTTCCAAATGTGATTTCCCAGGTTGTGAATTGACCTGGGGACCCCAGTGTGCCTGCTGCGGGGCACGGTTCCTGAAACCCCGACTGCTGCAGCCTACAGAACCGCCAGAGAAGGAGGAGGAGGAGCCCGACCTCACTACTAAAGTGAGTTATGCTGGCAATCAGTCTGTACTAATTCCAGAGGCCTCAGGGGACCCGTCTGTCCAAACCACTGTTGCAGACACTGTTCCAGACCCTCTCAAGGGGGACATCCTAGTTCTAGAACAAGAACCTCTGATGGCGGAACCCGTAGAGAAAGAGGCGCCTGACGTCTCTTCTCAGGCGGTCAACGCCGCTGCTAGTCACCCTACCTCAGCTATGGAGGTTGCAGAGGGCCCGTGTGCCCACATGGACATTCTAGACTCAGGTCCCGAGCCGGAGCCACCAAAGGCAGAGTCACAGATGTCGGTTCCAGATCCGGTTACAGAGTCGGTTCTAGAGCCGGAACCAGCTGAGAAAGGTGCGATGGGCCTCCACACAGGGGGGATCGATGCTGTTAACCCCCCTTGCGCACCCACAGAGGTTTTCGGAGGCCCCGTGTGCACGAACTACGGTTCTAGACTCTGTTCTAGAACCGCAAGATTTTCACACTACATTGACCAGAATAGTTGGCTGCGACGCTGTGGTCACACCGAGTCAGTGTGCTATACCAGATGTTCCAGGGGGTCCGTGCACCCCAGTTCTAGACTCAGTTCCACCCTCAGAACCACAGATTCCAGAACCGCAGATTCCGGAATCACAGGGTAAGGTGTCTATACCCCCATCCTCTTTTGGTGATTCCAGTAACCAACCACTCGTGGTGATGCGCCTGCTGGCGGACCACTCAAGTGAAGCTGAGGACAATGGGCTGATTGCCCCATATACTGCGGACTCTGCTGTGGGCCCGTGGGCCCTACTGTGGCCGGTCCGGCCTTCAACGATGGTACCATCGGTCCCAGGCTTGGGATCAGTACCTGCCAACGACGACAGGGGTGAGTTGACTGCCCCAGGAGTGTCGGGTGTGAGCTCCCCGGTGACTCTACAAGTTGGATCACCCGGGCGATGGGCTCACCTCGTCATCGCGTCCTGGTGGAGGTGTCTCCCCTAGAAGATCGCTGCAGACCATGGTGCAGATTTGACCTCATCAAGGTATCAAGTACAGCGGCCATGAGCGACGCTTACTCCTACACGAGGAATCTCCAAGCTTTTTCGTCTCAAGACATGGGCCTGCACGTAGACATTGTGATGTCACCAGAAGATGTCACCGCTAAAGAGATTGCTGGAGCGAACCAAGACTGTGCTGTGACTGCTCTGGTAATTATTGCCTCCTTCATGCGCACGATGGAGCGCTTCATTCATCATGTGGTGGACCGAGGAAAAGAGCAACACCTCCTGGTCAACCTCATCCATGCTACGGATGGCCGGGTAAATGTCTGGCACCAAGACCCCTTACTATTCCTTCTACCAGGGGGAGGAGATGGTTTGGTATCAGAGACTGTAGCACCCGATCTTGAGCTCCAAAAGACTCCCATGAGTCAATCACTCAATCAGTTAGGGGTACCCCACTATGAGACTCAGCTGGCCTCGGGTATCAACGTGATTATGTTGGGTACCGTTGAACAAGTGCATGTGATTTGCTGTATAATCTATGCAATGCATTTTTCATTATATAACTCTCTGTTATATGTCTGCTACCCAAGCAAGGTCGTTGGGATTTTACCAGGGGGAGTGTGTAGCCCTGTACCCTGCGCGGTTCCCAGAGGCCCCCCTCCTTGATCGCCGCGCGGTCGCGGGTGCCACCGGAGCCAGCAACGGACCCGCCGGCTGCTTGCAAGGGTGGGGGCCGGAGCAGGGAGCGCTCCGAGGCTCTGCGGCATACCCGGCTAGCGGGGGCCGCCATTGTAAATGTGCGCGCATGCGCAGTGGTCGCGCATGCGCAGGAGAAGTTCGGGAGATGAGGCGGCCATTACCAAAGTTGCGCATGCGCAGTACGAGCACGCACGCGGCCCCAATGTATCTGTAGCCTCCGCGGGACTACAAGTCCCATGAGGCTTAGGGCCAAATACCCCAGGTGTCCCAGAGTGGCCAATGAGGGCCAAGGATTCTCGGCAAGAGGTAAAGAGACACTTTTCGCGGGCTTAGGAGGAACGGCAGTTGGAGCTGGGAGCAGGAAGGGGGAGGAAGGGTGTAAGGAGCAAGTGGCTCTTACACCAGGTCAGGTCACCCCCAGGCCCCAGGTAGGTCCCACTCCCCACTAGGTTAGTGGGTAAGTGCTAGGGAAGGCCCCTTAGGTAGGGACCCGGCCGTAGGTGTGTGTGTGTAGTCTTGTCAGGGACACAGCTGCAGTGCTGTGTGCTCTGACAAGAAGGAGGCAGTGCGTGTGCAGTGCAGCTGCAGCAGTTTTGACTGTGTCAGGGAGCTGGGTGAGAGAGGGCACCGGAGGAGCGGGGAAGGAGGTAGTGTGAGTGCAGGGGGTCCGTTACCCACCTGCATAGGTTAGATCTTTCCTGAGGGCCCAAATAGATTCCCTGAGTCACCGTAGGTTGCAGACTGCAGGGAAGCCCTATAGTGATATGTGACGTCACCCCTTACTGAATATACACCTAGGGACAAAGTGTACTGAGTTGCGGTTTTGGCAGTCATCTGGGACCAGGTTTCTGAGCCTCGCGACATCAGCCCAACTGCGCTGGATCGGCGGATCTTTTTCGAAGCTGTTACCGGTCACCGCAGTGACCGGAAGGTATTTACAACAAGTGCACCAACACCGGTCAACAGGCGCTGATCCCGCCTTAGGGAACACTCTTTGGGGACACTAAGTGGAGTGGCCGAAGGACTGAGCCTATATTCATATTGCAGTACATGGACACGGTGTGGGGGCACGCGGTGAGGGGACAGAGGCGTTGCTCCTTGTGAGAGTGGCCGAGCCACTAGCGTTATAAGTATAGTATAAGTTAATGAATGTGTTATTGCCATATAAAGTACAAAGGTTATTATTGCGGTACAGTAAAACAGTTCAAAGCATGTGTGTTGTTATGTTTCTTGCCCAGGGGAATCTTACATGATGGGGATCCTGGGTAAGTGGAGGCACTGCGCTAAATAAGTGTTACCCCAGGCTCCCAGCTAGCGGAGGCTCAGATCTCCTGGAGCCACAGGTGTGTGCGGTACCCGTAGTCTCTTTAGAGCGTCAGAAAAAGGGCTACACGTGCGTAAGCTAAAAATCAGTCTGTTCAGCCACCTGGCATATTAGTATGAGAAACAGTTTCACTTTAAGAATCTGAGCTTATCTTAGACTTCTAACAAGGCTTCTTATAACTTCTGGTCTGTTTACACTTTCATTTGGAGCTGATTGGATGAGGAAAGATCAATAAAATCAGCTAGGAGCGAAAACATTCCATTCTCGGTTTCACACGTTCGTTCACACAGATTTCTTCACATAGAAAGATGACATAAAAACTTACAAAGACAAGACAAGATGGCGGACTAAAATAGACAAACAAAATGGCTTCTTAGATCCCAATGCTGTTACGTCAGACCCCCTAATGTCTCAACTTTGTCAAAAGTAATCTTGACCCAATATCTATTTTGTATGCATACCATGTAAGCCTAAAAGTACTCCAAAATCTTCTCCCCACTTTGGAAAATACTGCTAACTATTGAATTGCAGTGAGAGGTATACTTTCCCAAAAGACCTGTATGAAAACCTGTGACAATTTATTTGGAAAGGGCTCAGTTTGTGGCAATATTTCATGAACCTTGCATCAGTAACTCTGTAATTTGATTATTCTCACTGAGCTTTCACGTGTGCAATTGCAGTGTATTTCTAATGTGGAAATAACATTCCTGGGGCAATTGACCTAACAGATATATGTTAGACTCATCAAGAAGAAACATTGAATATAGTTATCAAAGGCTGCAAAACTGGGGCAAAATTATTGCAAAAACAGTACGTTCAGTGGAATTTTGGATTGTTTGCATCAATTATTGAATCAGTTTTTTGAAAAATGTTTGAAAGTGGTTAAATGCTAGCAAAGAAAAATGCAGGTACTGTATCTAGTGCTATGTAACTGTATCTATGGTATGTTACTGTAAGAAAAAGTTCCATTTATACTGTACCTGGTAAATGATGAATTGGCTTGTGGAAAGGCAGCATAGCGATGCAATTTAAATGCTCAATTCTTGCTTTTCAGATGATGGGGATTGCAGGGTTCTTCTTGCTCGTGGTTATATTTATGCTGGTTCAGTATTATCCTGTCTGGCGTTGCAACTGCGGGTGCTTCAAAAAAGAAGGACGAGACTATGACGAAATAGAGCGGGAAAATAGGATGGTCCAAGAAGCCAGTGCTCAGACATGGGAGAAAATGAAAGGAAGCAACAAACAGGCCGTTTCAGAGATCATAAAGGAAAATAAATTACTGGAAAAAATTCTGAATCCTGATTTCTCAAAGCTGGTTTCAGATGTAAAACAAAAAGTCACTGAAATTTTCAGGTCTAAATGGAAAGATTTACCTATGATAAACATGCCGTCCCACAATGGCTGTGATGGTTCAAGTGATGAAACCGTGAGGGCGGATCCAATATCATCCGTTTAGCAGAGAAAACTCCCATTTATGTCACTATATAAAATCAGTCCCTTGGTCATGATGCTACTTGAAAGAAAAAAACAGCTACTGTAGGTATTTTAACTAATTTTGACATTTTGAAAGTGCTCACAATGACATTTTAAGGTCGGGATGGGTTTTTTTTCCCCCACTTGAGGAGAAAAAGCAGAAGCTAAAGGAAGTAAAAAAAACACCTGTCTCAATTTACATTGTTTACTGTACATGCACAA
This sequence comes from Ascaphus truei, assembly GCF_040206685.1. Lineage (NCBI taxonomy): Eukaryota > Metazoa > Chordata > Amphibia > Anura > Ascaphidae > Ascaphus > Ascaphus truei. The sequence goes on from NC_134485.1 coordinate 353,366,360, forward strand.
CATTCATACATTATTAATAAAATACTTATACTGACATTTTTAAAGGTATACACCACCAAGATTTAACCCTTTAGCTCATTATGGTCCTGTATGAATCTACAACATTAGCCCTTTCACTGCCAATAGTAGTTGCCCTCTTTGTGGCCACAGGAGTTTCCCACTTTTGCCTTACCAATTTCCAACCTTGATTACTATTCATTGTTGAACACTAGCCAATGTTTCACTTTACAACGAATGGCATATCCAACGCTTTACAATCCATCCCTATGGGCCGTTTTCCAACGCCGGAATGCGTTATCCGACGCCTGAATGCGTTATCCAACGCTCACCGCCACTGATTACCATGGGACTCACTTTACAACGGTTTCACTATCCAACGCTACTTCCAGAACGGATTCCGTTGGATAACCGAGGACAACCTGTAATGTCTTCAAGCTGGTCTATAGCGTAGGTAAAAAAAATGTGCATGATACATTGACATTTGGACGTTTCAGTTGTACCCTACCAAGTTAATAGATCCATAAGATTTGCGGTGTAACAGTAGATTATGTATATTACTGCTCTTTGCAGCTTGGAGCTCTGTAGCAAAATAAAAAATACGTTATGAAAGAACTTGAGCTATATAAATAGCAATATTTTGCAGGAGCCTCTGGCCGTAAAATGGTTAATTTATGCCCTTGAGAGAATCTGCAATTTTATATCGTTTGCTGCTGACAGCAGTACTCTCCATAACAAGCACAAGAATAATATCTATTGTTATGGAGAGTACTGCTGTCAGCAGCAAATGATACAAAATTGCAGATTTGGCAGATTCTCCCAAGGGCATAAATTAACCATTTCACTGCCAGAGGGTCCTGCAAAATATTGATATACACTTACACACACATACACAAATACATACACGCACCATACCATGCTATAATGAGTTAATTATTCTCGACGCTAGCTAAAAGCACCTTATTCTATTTGTTGTATTATGTTGGTCCTTCTTGTCTGACAATGCAATTCAGAATTTATGACATACAATTGAGGGGGTGTATATTGATATTTAAGACTGTGTATAAGCATTTAATAAAAAGTCTGTTGAAATTGTCATATCATTGCCGTTACCAGGAGTATGTAATTTTATCTCCAGTCTAATTAGTCTTTTACTTTCTCTCTACACTATCGCTTGGGACATTTTTATTTTTGTATGCAATAAAATTGTGAAAAAGAAACAAAGTAATCTTCTATTTCTAGATATATATATATTTGAAAACATTGTATGTCCCTGTATCTAGGGGCAATCACATTGGACCTTTGGCCCGTCACTCCGCCTCAGGCCAATGAGATGGCTCCCTTGGCCCGCCCGCCCCCGCACACCTCTCATTGGCCGGTGTGGTCTAACAGTGACACACACACACACACACACGCAGTGTGCATCTCCAACACTGACTACCACACGATGTGCACAAGCCGCCACCACCTCCCGCCCAGGTAAGTAACTAAACTGCTGCCTCACACCCCTGCGCCTACAGCCTCCCCTCCCGCTAACACTCCTGCTGCCGCCGGGGCCTCAAACCCCTGCGCCTACCCGAACCCACCCCTGCCGCCGGGGCCTCCCTTCCCGCCTTACATCACACCACCTGTGCCTCCCGCCGCCTCACACCCCCGGCCGCTACAGTCAGCAGGGAACCGGCCGGACGAGACCAAGCGGGGGAGCGGAAAGCCGGGAGGGGGAGCGGGCACAACAATTGCAGACACGCTGCCTCCCGCCTCAGATCCGCGGGGGAGTGGCCGGACGGGGGAGGGAACGGCCGCCGCGTGCACGCGCCTCCGCCTGCACGCGCCTCCGCCTGCACCAGCACACAGAAGGTTCCGCCGATGGGGGGGGTGAGCGGACGGACGACCGTCAGAGACAGCGGGGGGAACGGACAGGGCAGCAAGCGGACGTCGGATACATTGTCACTTCCCTCCCCCCCCCTTCACCTCCCTCCCCCCCCCTTCACCTCCCTCCCCCCCCCTTCACCTCCCTCCCCCCCTCACCCTCCCAAGTCTATTCCCGTCACTGATATTATGCATAAGTATGTAGCAACATTGGGTTACAGCAAACCCTGAAATTGTACCAACCCTATATAATGTTATGCAAGACAGCCTATACTGTATATAGAGATGCCAGGTAATTAGCTGCTATCGGTAAAGGTAAACCGGAGTGGTAGAGGGTTGCGGCGAACCCAAGCAGAGATATGGTGTTTCGTATTGGTACTAGTAAACAGCCTATATATAGAGATGCCTGGTAAGCTGCTATCGGGAGAGGTGGTAAAGGAAGAAGCGCGTTGAACGCGCAAAACACGTGTCGGCGGTACAGACGTCACGAGAGTGACGTCACAGAGGAGCGACGGCGGTGCATGCGACTGATACATACACGGCTCGTATACTTTTTCTATCACTGCTTGGGTTCGCCGCAACCCTTTACAACCTCTCCCGATAGCAGCTTACCTGGTTCTCTATATATAGGCTGTTTACTAGTACCAATACGAAACACCCGATCTCTGCTTGGGTTCACCGCAACCCTCTACCACTCAGGTTTACCTTTACCGATAGCAGCTAATTACCTGGCATCTCTATATACAGTATAGGCTGTCTTGCATAACATTATATGGGGTTGGTACAATTTCAGGGTTTGCTGTAACCCAATGTTGCTACATACTTATGCATAATATCAGTGACGGGAATAGACTTGCTACATGTATACAAGCTATGTTTATACATTAGTGTGACATAATAATCAGTTGGTATTACTGTGATACAACAGCCATAAAGGGCTTATACAATCCCTGGGTTCGCTGTAACCCTGCAATATGAGACAATAAAGTTATCCCAATGTGGGAAAATCATAGTTTGGTCTTCGTTCCATACTATCGACAGACAACCACAGACTGTTAGTCACACTACCCAATTGCAAATTAATGCATTTACAATCCCACTGTTAATATTCAGTGGATATCACATGAATACTACCACCGCAGGGGAAGATAGGGATATCCTCTGACAATACATACTAATACAGTAATTCAGACTAATATATCCCTTCTCCCCTCTCCAATACTCCTCTGTGGGGAATTTTATTTATTTTAACTCTTTAGTGTATTAATATCATATGTAATAAAACTTTTTGTTTTTTTCGTCGCTTTCAGCTCCCTGCTAAGGGATCTGACTTTTTGGCTATAAGGAGCATACATTTATTATCTGGTGATGAGTGCAAATAGTGGGGTGCTTTGAACCCATTCTTTAGAGTTCTCTCTGTGTTACATACTATTATCTTATCTGCTCCTGTCTCTGCCTTTCTACTACAACTGGGTTTAGCCTTTTGACGTTTTCTAGTATTATCTGTATTTACTATGGGTGTCTTGCTACTTGCCAAACTCTCACTTGCCCCCATTCTATCTCCATGACCCCTTGCTATTTCCCCATCCCCATCTATTCTATTTAGTTCATTATCTTTTTCTTGACCCCCCACCCCATCTCCATCATAGTTTAAAATCACCTCCAACCTTTTTAACATTCTCCCCCCTTAATCTTGATTATACTTGTCCCTTTCCGTCACAATGCCTACCAAACCTGGGAAGATGAGGGGGAAGGTGGGGGGACCAAGCCATAAGTGGGCTGTCGTGACTGTTGGGTGGTGCTCATGGTGGGGGCTGTTTCCACTTTCCCTGGCAGGTGCTGGAGAAAGCTGCACTCCTGCACCAGGCCCCACCACTCCCATGGTACCTGCGAGGTGAGGGTGGTGGACGTACCCCTCCTGGATCACACTATGGGATCATGCACTTCTTTTTTTTCTTTATCTATAGCTGTTTAAATAGCTGCCAATCAGAAATCAGTTGCCTTGAGGATTCTTACTTAAGTCTGGAAACTCTTTCACTTTGATATTTGTCTGCAGCTCCTCGGCTGTGCTGGTGCACTGAGTACTGGAGGTTGTCCCTGAAAACATTTTCCGATGTCTTCAGAGCACGAATTCTTTGGAGTCTGGAAATCTCAGGGTCTAATTGTAAAAACTTTATTTACGGCTCTCATACTTTTTCTGCTGGAAGAGATGATGGAAGTAGAGTTTGTGTGTCCACCACAGAAGATATGGGTGGTCCTGTATAGTCTCACATTTTTCTTTTTCCCTTCTATGATCTGTTTTTTCCTGACATTATTTTCTCAAAGGAAATCTTTCCTTTTCTGCCGATATAATCAAAACTGGAATTGTTCATACGGTTCCAGCGTATGTAAAGCATGTGTCCCTCCTATAATATGGATCATAATACTTCTTTTTGATGGCAGATATGTGGAATGCCTGTTCAGATCATTCAACTTTAATGGAACTGAAATATCGGATACAAAAAGCATACCAATACCAGCATATTTTATATCACAGGTAAGACTCGTTTATATGTAATGATGACTACCTGTATACTACTACTGGATAAAGAATAACTACTCGATAGTTAGCTAATGATGAAGCTTACTCTGTAGAAAGTAATCTTGTCCCAATATCTATTTTGTATGCATACCATGTAAGCCTAAAAGTACTCCAAAATCATCTCCCCACTTTGGAAAATACGGCTAACTATTGAATTGCAGTGAGAGGTATACTTTCCCAAAAGACCTGTATGAAAACCTGTGACAATTTATTTGGAAAGGGCTCAGTTTGTGGCAATATTTCATGAACCTTGCATCAGTAAACTCTGTAATTTAATTATTCTCACTGAGCTTTCACATGTGCAATTGCAGTGTATTTCTAATGTGGAAATAACATTCCTGGGGCAATTGACCTAACAGCTATATGTTAGACTCATTAAGAAGAAACATGGAATATAGTTATCACAGGCTGCAAAACTGGGGCAAAATTATTGCAAAAACAGTACGTTCAGTGGAATTTTGGATTGTTTGCATCAATTATTTTATCAGTTTTTTGAAAAATGTTTGAAAGTGGTTAAATGCTAGCAAAGAAAAATGCAGGTACTGTATCTAGGGCTATGTAACTGTATCTGTGGTATGTAACTATAAGAAAAAGTACCATTAATACTGTACCTGGTAAATGATGAATTGGCTTGTGGAAAGGCAGCATAGCGATGCAATTTAAATGCTCAATTCTTGATTTTCAGATGATGGGGCTTGCAGGGTTCTTCTTGCTCGTGGTTATATTTATGCTGGTACAGTATTATCCTGTTTGGCGTTGCAACTGCGGGTGCTTCAAAAAGGAAGGACGAGACTATGACGAAATAGAGCGGGAAAATTGGATGGTCCAAGAAGCCAGTGCTCAGACATGGGAGAAAATGGAAGGAAGCAACAAACAGGCCGTTTCAGAGATCATAAAGGAAAATAAATTACTGGAAAATATTCTGAATCCTGATTTCTCAAAGCTGGTTTCAGATGTACAACAAAAAGTCACGGAAATTTTCAGGTCTAAATTGAAAGATCTACCTATGATAAACATGCCGTTCCACTCCGGAGACAATGGCTGTGATGGTTCAAGTGATGAAACCGTGAAGGCGGATCCAATATCACCCATTTAGCAGAGAAAACTCCCATTTATATCATTATATAAAATCAGTCCCTTGGTCATGATCAGTGTTCGACAAATCACCCAAAAATCTACTCGCCGACCCAAAAAACCTACTCGTCCTCTAGCCCCGCCCCCAACCCCACCCCTAGTCCAGCCCCCAACCCTAGTCCCGCCCCCAACCCCGCTTTAAAATAAAATATATAAATAAAATACATTTAATAAATTCCTAGTCAGAACAACATTCATTTTTGACATAAATGTATTTATTGTATTACATTATACTACAATTAGTCCTTGTTACGTGTGTGTGTGTAAATGTCGGATCTAGAAATAAAAGCCAGGTGTGAATGACTAGTTTCCTGAACCCCTTAACCAATGTCTGGACGTCCCCACTTCACAATATCTAAAGCAGCAATCCCGCCTGGGATCTTACCTGATCTGCCGTCCCTCAATGTCCAGGTACCCTCATTCCTGCAATGTTATACATTGGAGGGGATGTGTTCCCTACCTGTCTTCTGGGTTAGGGGGGGTTCCGATGTCTTCCGTGTGAAGCTTGAGTCAGATCTGGAAGAAAGCAGTATAGGTTATTTCGGTGTAGAATAGGGCAGTTAAGATATATAGGGTAAATAAGAGATCCAGATCAAGAGTGTGAGACAGACATAGAGTGTGGGTGAGAGACACAGAGAGAGGGTGAGGGAGAGAGAGGGTGAGAGAGAGAGGGCGAGAGAGAGAGAGGGCGAGAGGCAGAGAGGGCGAGAGGCAGAGAGGGCGAGAGGCAGAGAGAGGGCGAGAGGCAGAGAGAGAGGGTGAGAGGCAGAAAGAGAGGGTGAGAGGCAGAGAGAGAGAGAGAGGGCGAGAGGCAGGGAGAGAGGGCGAGAGGCAGAGAGAGAGAGGGCGAGAGGCAGAGAGAGAGGGCAGAGGGTGAGGCAGAGGGTGAGAGACAGAGGGTGAGAGACAGAGGATGAGAGACAGAGGGTGAGAGACAGAGGGTGAGAGACTGGGGGTGAGAGACTGGGGGGTGATTGGGTGGGTGGGGTGACGGGGTGATTGGGTGGGAGGACGGGGAGATTGGGTGATTGGGTGGGGTGATTGGGTGATTAGGTGGGGTGATTGGGTGATTGGGTGGGGTGACGGGCCGATTGGGTGGGGTGATGGGCCGATTGGGTGATTGGGTGGGGTGACGGGGTGATTGGGTGGGGTGATTGGGTGATTGGGTGGGGTGATTGGATGGGTGATTGGATGGGGTGATTGGGTGGGGGGGTGACACTTCTGGTATCCTACACACACACACACACACACTCTCCCATGCACACACACACATACACACACACACACACACTCTCCCATGCACACACACACACTCTCCCATGCACACACACACATTCTCCCATGCACACACACACACACGGGACAGGGGGAAGAAGAGAGGAAAGGCCGTGCAACCGAGCACCACCACCACTGCCCCGCTCGCCTCCCCTCCCCCCCGCGACCATCTATTGCCCTGCGCGGGCAGCCACGGGACCGTGGGAAGTGGAGACCAAGGTGGTAAGGGGGGAACACCCCCGCTACCATCTCCCACCCCGCGCGGGGATCAGGGGGAAGCAGGGAGTAAGGGGGAACACCACCCCGTGCGGGAAGCCGGGGTAAGCGGGGACCGGGGAGAGAAGGGGGGAACACCCCCACTACCATCTCCTGCCCCGCGTGGGTATCGGGGGGGAAGCGGGGAGTAAGGGGGACATCTCCGCCCCGCGCAGGAAGCCGGGGTAAGCGGGGACCGGGGAGAGAAGGGGGAACACCCTCGCTACCATCTCCCGCCACGCGCGGGAAGCCGGGACCAGGGAGAGAAGGGGGGAACACCCCCACTACCATCTCCCACCCTGCGCGGGTATCGGGGGGAAGCGGGGAGTAAGGGGGAACACCTTGGCTTGCAGGAGGCAGGGAAGGAGCAGAGGGGCCGCAGGATGGAGGATTAGAGAGTACTTACTCTCCAACAGATCTCTGGCCAGAAAGAATGGCCGCTCGTTGGGGGCGGGCTCATATAGGGCCTGGCCGCGCACCCACAAAGCCTGGGAGCGCGCACCAATCAGCAGTCAGGTAGAGGGAGTTTTATTTATTTATTTTTTTCAGCGCGAGCAGGGAAAATTTCAGCGCGAGCAGGGAAAAGTTAAAAAAAACAAACACATGTGCTGCTTGGGCCAATAGGAGCTCGCCCAGATGTTGAATCCACTCGCCCCGGGTGTGCAAATGTATAGGATTGTCGAACACTGGTCATGATGCTACTTTAAAGAAAAAACAACTACTGTAGGTATTTTAACTCATTTTGACATTTTGAAAGTGCTCACAATGACATTTTAAGGTCGGGATGGGGTTTTTTTTTCTCCCAATTTAGGAGAAAAAGCAGAAGCTAAAGGAAGTAAAAAAAACTTAACATTTACATTGTTTACTGTACATGCACAACATTCATACATTATTAACAAAATACTTATACTGACATTTTTAAAGGTATACACCAACAAGATTGAACCCTTTAGCTCATTATGGTCCTGTATGTAGCTACAATATTAACCCTTTCACTGCCAATAGTAGCTGCCCTCTTTGTGGCCACAGGAGTTACTCACTTTTGCCTTACCAATTTCCAACCTTGATTACTATTCATTGTTGAACACTAGCCAATGTTTCACTTTACAACGAATGGCATATCCAACGCTTTACAATCCATCCCTATGGGCCGTTTTCCAACGCCGGAATGCGTTATCCGACGCCTGAATGCGTTATCCAACGCTCACCGCCACTGATTACCATGGGACTCACTTTACAACGGTTTCACTATCCAACGCTACTTCCAGAACGGATTCCGTTGGATAACCGAGGACTGCCTGTAATGTCTTCAAGCTGGTCTATAGCGTAGGTAAAAAAAATGTGCATGATACATTGACATTTGGACGTTTCAGTTGTACCCTACCAAGTTAATAGATCCATAAGATTTCGCGGTGTAACAGTAGATTATGTATATTACTGCTCTTTGCAGCTTGGAGCTCTGTAGCAAAATAAAAAATACGTTTTGAAAGAACTTGATCTATATAACCAGCAATATTTAGCAGGAGCCTCTGGCAGGGAAATTATTAATTTATGCCCTTGGGAGAATCTGCAATTTTGTATCGTTTTGCTGCTGACAGCGAGAACAAAAGGGACATACAGTACAAACACTAAACGAACAACAGATAAAACATAGTGCAACCTGCTACTATGGGGACATACAGTACAAACACTAGACAAACAACAGAGACAAATACAGGCAGGCTGACTAAATTAAAGAGCTACTTTTAATAAACAAATAGTGGTAAAATACACCCTCTGTCTCTCACCCTCTGCATCTCACCCTCTGCATCTCACCCTCTGCCTCTCACCCTCAGCCTCTCACTCTCTGCCTCTCACCCTCTGTCTCTCACCCTTCGCCCTCTCTCTCTGCCTCTTGCCCTCTCTCCATCTCTCGCCCTCTCTCTCTCTCGCCCTCTCTCTCTCTCACACCCTCTCTCTCTCTCTCACCCTCTCTCTCACCCTCTCTCTCTCACCCTCTCTCTGTGTCTCTCACCCTCTCTCTGTGTCTCTCACCCACACTCTATGTCTGTCTCACACTCTGGATCTGGATCTCTTATTTACCCTATATATCTTAACTGCCCTATACTACACCGAAATAACCTATAGGCAGCTGATCCGGTTGTTCTAAAACCAAAATCCTACTCACGACAAATCAGAGGTAAATGTGCGGTGGGTTATGGACGTGAGAAAGTAGCAGCTTGTCCACCAGTAGCGTCGGACTGATTTGAAAGCAACTTCGGCGCTACAACACCTCCTAGTTCGATCGTCCGTTGCTGGGAGTGTGCTTGGGGGCAGGTCTTTCTCTCACTGCTACAACCGGATGTGCGTGGCCTGCAGCCTGCAAGTGTTCGTGACGGAGGCTCAGAGAATAAAATCCAACGCGTTTCGTGCCTGTTTATTGTTAACGATTCCTCCCGTTGTAAGAATTGAAGTCTGTAATTTCAGCTTAAACTGTGATTTGATATTATAATCTGTTTGACCTACATGTGTATGTGTGTGTATACACATGTATATATGAGTCAGCCCATTGTGTGAACAGATTTAAAGAAACCATGTGAAACTCAAATAAGTCAGTGATGGTAAAATCTAACAATTCAATAGACATGCGAGATACTATACTGTACTTCAAAGACATGGTAAACAACAGTGCCTGTCATGGAAGACCAGATTTAGTGTACACCTTTACCAGAATCATTCACTGAGCAAAACAAGATAATGAAATAAATTGTAGTTTATTCACAGAAATAGGCATACACACCGTGAAACACAAAATACAGACAAAAAGCACACTTACTGGAGGTCTGGGGTTTGAAAACTAGACTGTTTTAAGTGCAAGGAACTCTAAATAAGAGTTTTACCCTGATCAGGATTTAGCCCGTAATCCTCTGGTTCCTAAATCGGTGTGAAGTTCCACACGCCACCGCTCCCTTCTCTGATGAGAACGTGCATCCTTTTGACCGGGAGTTTGTACCAAACGTCCTGGAACTAAAATAAGCATTAAATCCCAGCCACGACTGCTACGTTCGATTATTTGAACTTGGCCGCAAAAAATAGGACTTGGAATATTTTCTTGGCAGACTTTTCTGAAGCTGGTGCTCTGCTATTTGTGCAAGAGCACTTTTGAAAAGCGTGCCCGCACTTCTGGCGCTCAGAATCTCAAACCTGAATGTCTCAGGGGTTTCTTATAGTATTTTGGAGTTTATTCACAAAATACTACAGCCAATCAGCGCATCGGAAGTTTCTCAGTAGCCAATCAGAGCAAAGCCGGTCTGAAAAGTCGGGTAAGCGGAGAATCTGAATCTGCCAAGGGACATGCACGAGTTTGCCAACTACGCCCCTTGCTCTTTAGATGCCACCCGCTGGGTCAGGTTCCTCCAGGTCTGGTAGGACAAATGGAAGCTCAGACGACGCCATTGTTCCCAGGACATGGGTACTTGAGCCCTTCCCTACTTCCCAAATGGCTTTCACACCTTTGGCATCCCCTGGCTACTTTGAACTCTGATGTCCACTAGACTTACTGGCATCAACTTGGTAGCCCTGACAGTCTAAATGGGCATCGGTTCCGAAACTCCCGGTGCACAACAGTACATTATAATATTAAACACAGTGTTAATAAAATATACTAAAATACACTAAATTATACTTTTAATACATCCTAAGTCTCTTGGTATGGGGAATAGCATAGAAACATGCATTCTGTCAGCCGTTATTCTTTACACAGTAGCTAAGGGACTTAGACAGGACTCACTTATTTTATTTATTAATTTTATTTATAAAATATTTTACCAGGAAGTAATACATTGAGAGTTACCTCTCGTTTTCAAGTTTGTCCTTAGCATAGAGTTAAGACAATAATACATGGTTACAAATACAGTTACATAAATGAACAGGGTATACATTATATACAAGACATTGCATGCACAGTTAAAGATAATATATATTATAGGCGTATGAAACAGTTACAGACCAGATTAAAATGTGAGACAGCCTTAGTTTTGAAAGAACTTAAACTGGTGGCGGCTGTGAGAGTTTCTGGTAGGTTGTTCCAGTTTTGGGGTGCACGGTAAGAGAAGGAGGAGCGGCCGGATACTTTGTTGAGCCTTGGGACCATGAACAGTCTTTTGGAGTCTGATCTCAGATGATAAGTGCTGCATGTGATAGGGGTGAGGAGCTTGTGCAGATAGATGGGTAGCTTGCCCAGAAAGTATTTGAAGGCAAGACCGGAAACGTGAACTTTGCGCCTAGACTCTAGTGATGACCAATCTAGTTCTTTGAGCATTTCGCAGTGATGTGTGTTGTAGTTGCATTGGAGAACGAAACGACATATTGAATTGTAGAGGGTGTCAAGTTTGCCAAGTTGGGTTTGGGGTGCCGAGCCATATACTATGTCTCCATAGTCGATAATTGGCATTAGCATCTGCTGTGCAATACGCTTTCTGACCAGCAGGCTTAAGGAGGATTTGTTCCTGTAAAGTACACTTAGTTTGGCATAGGCTTTGGATGTCAGGGCATCAATGTGCATTCCGAATGTTAAGTGGGAGTCAAACCATATGCCCAGGTATTTAAAACTAGTAACAGGAGTTAGGGTGGTGTATGCGTTGGTTCTGATCTGGAGCTCAGTCACTGGAAGCTTTAAAAATTTAGTCTTGGTACCAAATACCATTGTTACAGTCTTGCAGGTGTTTAAAAACAGTTTGTTTTGGGAAATCCAGTTTTCGAGTCTCAAAAAGTCAGACTGAAGTACGTGTTCAAGGTTGGAGAGACTATGGCTGTGTGCATATAAGATTGTGTCATCTGCATACATGTGTATTGAAGCTTCCTTACAAGCTGTGGGAAGATCATTGATTAACACTGAGAAGAATAGGGGCCCCAGAACAGACGCCACAGGTGATATCCAGGGGGTTGGAGTTAGAGTCTGAGATGGACACATGTTGGGATCTACCTGATAGGTAGGACTGAAACCAGTTTAAAGCATGCTTCCCTATTCCAGAGCTCTTGAGTTTGTTAAGCAGGATAGCATGATCAACAGTATCAAAAACCTTTGCAAAATCTAGGAATATTGCAGCATGAGTTGACCACATTCCATTCCACACTGGATTTCATTGCAAACTTTTAGCAGGGTAGTTACGGTAGAGTGTTTGGGGCGAAAGCCAGATTGGAATTGGCTATGGGAAATTTGTCTTGGTATAGTAATCGCTTAGTTAGGAGTGGACACATTTTTCCATGACTTTGGATAGGATTGGGAGATGGGAGATTGGCCTATAGTTTGAGACAGTGTTTTTGTCCCCACTTTTGAAGATTGGGACAACTCTAGCAGTTTTCCAGGTCTTAGGGATATGGCCTGCAGACAGGATAGAGTTGACTATAGAAGCAATTGGTTTATCAATTGCTGGGGCACCAAGTCGTAGGAACCTAGATTGTAGTGTCAGGTCCACATTGGCTGCTTAGTATTAATTTGAGGAGTGCTTGTGTAATCTCCTCTTCAGATACTGGGCCAAATTGAAATTTATGGGCAGTGTTGGGAGGGGGTGGGGCTATATGGGTACTCCCACGATGAGATTCAGGTTTGTGGTTTGGGTTGCGTTTCACTAATAAGTTAGTGGCACACCCCACAAAGTAATCATTGAATGCATTTGCAATATCAGTGGGGTTTGTCAGAGTAATATCCCCCTTAGTGATATTATTTGGTTGTTGATGGTTAGGAGGCAGGAATATATTGTTGATAACCTTCCAGAACTGAGCTGGGTTTGATGTATTCTGGAGAAGATTGTCAGAGTAATATTGTGCTTTTGCATGCCTTGTTTGCCTTGTGCACATGTTCCGCAGGCATCTGTAGTGATTGAGATCCTGCTGGGATTTGAGAGAATCCTGTCTAGCAAGGAATGGTTGTGCGATTTCAGGTTTGTCCTGTGGGTTGGGAAATGAGTTGCGATAGGTTAAGTGACTTGATTTGTATCTGGATTTTGTGGTTTTTAGGGTCGAGCCAATTGAAGTTGAAATCCCCAAGAACTAGCATTCACTCTTCTCATCCAGAGGGAAATGGAACCAAGAAACTGGGTGATATCAGTCAGGGATTGTAGAGGGACTTTAGGGGGACGGTAGATGCCAGCAAGCAAGATGGACTTAGTGTAAGGGATCGGGGGACACGTGCCTCTCAGCGGGTCCCCGTCACCTCGGCTCTCAGTACGGCTGCTCGGTCCGGTTCCCCTCCCCATCGGCTCCTTAACTCCTCTGCTCGGACGCCATGCCTCTCCTCCGTGGCGCACGCCGCATCCTCACACACGCGGCCGGGGCGCGCGCACGGGAACCTTACAGAGCGCGCGCGCACCCGATCCTCTTGGCCGTCCTCCCGTACCGCTGGCTCCGCCCCCCATCGGATGCAGGCGATTTCCACTACTCACCTGTCTGACTCCCACTGCACACCTGGACCTATCCCTGGGCTTGCTCAGACAGGCCTCTGCTCCACCCCTTGCTACCATTGGTCCTCCTGCATTTATAACCCCAGTCTGCCCTCTCCTTCTTCGCTCTGCATAGTTCTTCTGTGACTCCTGTTGTGCGGTTTTCTATGCCAAGCTCTCTTCTGTGTTACAGCTCACGTTCCTGTCCCTGCCCCTGTTGGATACCTTTGCATTTGATCTCAGCTCTTGTTTGACTTCATGTACCTCGCTACCCCAGGACTCGGCTTTGGACCTCACTACGCTGCTATCTCCTGCCCTGACCCACGGCTCTTGGATATTGACCCTCGGACTTCTGGCACCCCGGACGCAGCAAGTATCTTGTTAACCCTTTCTCACCAGGCCCGGCAACGCATCTTACCACACTCCAGGCATGCCGTCACTGCTGTGGGTGTGTGTTATACCCTTACCCACCTCAGTACTGGGGACTGGCCAGGTCTGCGGGCATACTGTACAGGCATTACACTTAGAAAAGGGGAGGCTGATTCTGCCAACTAGGATTTCAAAATAGGGTGGGCTTGGGGTACAATTTAACAGTGTAAATTGTAAGGTTTCTGCAATATAAAATAACACCCCTCCTCCTCTCTTTGACCTATCTTTCCTAGAAATGGAGTATCCCCGAATGGCAATATTTGCATCAGGAGTATTAGGGGTTAGCCATGTTTCTGTGAGAATGATGGCTTTGGGTTTATGCATAAGGCACCATGTTCTTAGTTCATCCAGTTTGGGCAGCAGACTCTTTTTGGAATGTAAAGGTGGAATTCTCAGGGGTATTGGACAGAGTTGAAATGGGAGGGCCTGGGTTAGGTTCAATATCACCTGCTAAAGAGAGTAATAGTATGAGTAGAAATTTGAGCAGTTGTTTGCCAGTTGTAAATTTGTGGTGTTTGCCATTAGAGTGAGCAATGGTTAGTGTGCTGGTTTTTAGGGTTCTCCAGCAACATTCAGTAGAAAGTGCAAGGCTTTTTAGTAGTCCATGGTGTATGGTGATGTTGGGTGTGGGCTAGGAGGGAGGAGTTTTTAGTGGATAGATAGAGTAACATTTCAATGAGGCCACAAGAAAGAACAAAGTTGAGGTATATACCAGGTTCATTATGCCAGAGGTAGATAATGTTGCATGGAGCTGTTGTGAGCTAAGTGTATGTGTGTGCAAACTAAAGAACAGGGGTGTGCCTTTTCCTTGTCAAATGTTTTGCTGCATTGCAATGCTAGGGTCTATTTAGGGTTTCAGTGGGCTGAGTCACACTGCGGGCACAGCAAGCTTTTTGGAAAACTGGGATAACAAAACTAATCTTTCCTAATTGCAAACACACAGCAAAATATTCCAGGCCACTTCTCCAATGCGACTGAATCTCGGGTGAATCACACAAGATGGAACTGATGAAACTCTTAGATGAACTCTTAGAACACTTAGAACACACGGGGCTCTAAGTGTTCTAAGAGTTCCATCTAAGAGTTTCATCACATTTGCTGTGTGTTTGCAATTAGGAAAGATTAGTTTTGTTATCCCAGTTTTCCAAAAAGCTTGCTGTGTCCGAAGTGTGACGCAGTCACGTGGTGCGGAAGACTGGTGGAGAGAACCAAACCCAGAAGTCCTGCGGTGGCTGACAGTGGAGGAACCGCCGGCGCAGCCTGACCCCCCTGCAGCAGCCACTACGCATACAGGTTACATCTCCCACAACGGACACAGACTAAGCTTTATTTCCATTGCCTGATTTCTGGAGCTTGATTGTAAGTTCCCACTGCATCCGTGTGCTTCCTGATGTTCATCAACTAAACCTTTTTTTGCCATTTTCTACACCTGTGTGGCTATTCTTAATTTCAACCACTGTGTCATGTGTACATCTTATTTTGCTCCATCCTCCCATCCCATGGGATTATAGCAGTGGCTATCTGTATACATCTGTTTTATCCACTGTGTATGTTCCCATTCCCAGTTGCATCATTTCCCTATCATACAGGATTGCCTATCATTTATGTTATTGTTTTTTCTCCTCATGTGTTCATCCTGGTGTCTGCGCTCCCTGACTCCTGGACACTGGGCTATGCTGAAGCAGGGAACCGTAGGAGGGGGGGGGGAAAGAAGATTCTGGCATCCCAGGCCCCGTGAGTCAGGGGGGCCCGGCCACCCGGGCCCCCTGCATGGCCGTGCCCCTCAATAAATCCGGTCGCCCGGTCACTGCGGGGTGACAGGATTTAGCGCGCTCGTGATCCGCCAGGCAGCGCGTGTTTCTCTGCAAAGAAAAAAACCCTCCCCCCTCTCCTGATTGGCTGGCCCATGCTGGCATGCTTCCAGGATTTATTTTGGCCTGCAGCAAGCTCTATACGAGTTTGCAAAGCGAGGCCCGCCTCTTTCTGCATGGAGCAAGTGGTAAGTACTGCTCCATCCTCCCTTGCTTCCCCCTTGCCCCCCTGCTCCAATTTCCCCCCTGCTACGATTCCCCCCGTTCCGATTCTCCCCCTGCTCCGATTTCCCCCCGTTCTGATTCACCCCCCTTGCTCCGATTTCCCCCCCCCCCGCTCGGATTCACCCCCCTGCTCCGATTTCCCCCCTGCTCCGATTCACCCCCCTGCTCCGATTCACCCCCCTGCTCCGATTTTCCCCCCGCTCCGATTCACCCCCCTGCTCCAATTTCCCCTGTGTGTATGTGAGAGTGTCTGAGAGAGTGTGTGAGAATGTGTGAGAGTGTGTTAGAGAGTGTGTGAGAGAGTGTCTGAGAGAGCATCTGAGAGAGCGTCTGAGAGGGCATCTGAGAGAGCGCCCAAGTGTCAGTGACTCACACAAGTGTCTGTCACTCACCCACCCACCCAAATGTCAGTCAGTCAGTCACCCACCCAAGTCTCAGTAAGTCACCCACCCAAGTCTCAGTAAGTCACCCACCCACCCGAGAGTCAGTCACTCTCCCACCCCATCACCCACCCACCCCCCACACCCACTCTCTCTCTCTCTCTCTGTCACTCACTCTCTCTCTCTGTCTCTCTTTCACCCACACTCTCTCTGTCTTATCTTAAGTGCCCTATACCTACATCAAAATAACCTATACTGCTTTCTTCCAGATCTGACTCTCAAGCTTCACACAGGAGATATCTGAATCCCCCCTAACCCAGAAGACAGGTAGGGAACACACCAGTCCCATACAGAATCCCCCCCAGGCCTTTTGTCACATAGGATGCAGCATTGGGTATATTTGTTGAAAATATTAAAATAAACATTGTAATGTTTTTGAAAACAGTTAAGTAAAAGTTGCGTGCTAAAAAAAATTCCGCGGTAGGTGCACTATGGGTGGGGGCCCTGCTCCTTTCATTTGTCCTGGGCCCCATGATTTCTGTTGGCGGCCCTGGCTGGGGAGCATAAACAACCTTGGTGGGCATCGGTGCCGACTGCACCTCTGCCAGAGCAACTGCCCTACTGTGGCTCTCTGTGACTGCGATCACAAGAACATCCTCTCTATGTATCTTCACCGGCAACCCCGTCCATGGGTACCGGTGCCTGGGCTAGACCCTATCAGGCTGAGAAGTATCCGAGAAGTACCTGGTCTCAGGGGACCCCCAGACCAACTGTCTGGCGATTGCCTGGGACCCCTGGATGAAATATTTAATCTTTAGATGCTGCTGGCTGTAAATTTGTAACGCTTGCGCTCACCACGAAGAAGGTGGTACCAATGTACTGAAGTGGGAAAGTATTAAACTGCGCACCCACAGCAGCGGAGGCACGCCTGGAGGGTGGATAGTCAAGATCAACGGGTCTGGATTGGAGAAAGTTGGTTAGTCGTAGTACTTGCCATGGTCGTAGGTAGGTGCCACGAGGATAGTAGAAGTCTGGAGTGCCGTGGTCTATGGTTGGAGCCAGGAGGGTAGTCGAGTACCCGTTAGCCGTGGTCAGGGATGGAGATGAGCGGAAGGTCAGAGGAAAGCCTGGGTCAGTAATCCAGAGAATGGTCCAAAGTCTAGCCGGGTCGGTACACAGGGAGACAAGCAGCAACAAGGTAAACACGCAAACAGGAACAAGGCAGGCACAGGGAAGTGGGAACACAAGGTCACCTATAACTATGCTCAGCCAAAGAGTGACTGCACTAGCGAAGCATATATAGCATTGGAGAACCAATAGAACAGAGGGGAGGGGCAGAGGTGTGAGCACAACGGAGGCAGGGATAGGCTGTAAACAGTGCAGGATACAGGTAGGGATAATCATGGTTGACGCGCAGCTGGGGAGAAGAGCGGTGCATGCGTGCCGCGTGGGGCGGCCACGTGTAGCAAGCGGAGGGGCGGAGCCAAGCTCCATGGAAATCCTGAGAGACCTCCGTGGGCGCGCGCATTCTGTAAGGTGCGCAGGAGGTTGCACAGCAGGAGGCAAAGAGGATGCATGCCGCGGGGGACGCGCTCTGAATCTTTGCAGCAAAGGGCTGTGCAGTAGAAGGTAAGGAGGGAGCGCGCCGCGGGGGACACGTTCCCCGATTCCTTACAATCTTCACCTGGAGCTGCTGTATAGCTGCTCTGTGCTCCACCTGGGTATAGAGCCTCTCGCAGGAAATCCATCCTGTAGCTGGGGAGCGTTGCCCCGGACTGGGGTTACTGACTTCTCAGGAACTGCAGGATCTGTTGGTCCCAAATGCAGGGGGATGGTGACATCCTCAATGGGCAGGGGTAACAAAGGCTCCCTGACCTGGACAAATGCTTTACTTGCAGTTCTGGTGATGACTGCTATGGGAGCAGCATCCTCCGCAAACGAGCAGTTGAGGTGCCCCAGGTTGTTACTGAGTATCACATCAGTACCCAACCAAGGCAAAACACCCACATCTCTCATACCTTGACCGGCACCCCAGTCAAGGAACACCCGGACAACCTGGATTGACCTACGTCTCCTGTCTGGCATGGTTATCTGCATCCCTATGCCTGGGAGCAGATCCTCTGCATTGACCATAGCAGGTCTCACCAGAGTAACAGTGGCACCAGAGTCGATCAGGCCGGCAGTCTGGCGAGCTCCGATGTCACTGGCCGCAAATGCTTTCTCTTGACATCATTGGCAGCAAGGTTTGAATGGATTCAGGGCACTCTAGCAATAAACGGGCAGTCCTTAAGCAGGAACCATAGAAAAAGACAGGGTACCCAGGTATAGAAAAATTAAAAGGGCTTTATTAAAGCATTAGTGAGTGGTAAAAAAAATGACAGGGTACATCGTACATCGTGTACCGCGGACGTGCGGTCTTAACACTGTCTAAGCCAGCGGGACCAGGAGGACCTATTGGGAGGTAAGAAGACTTTTCCTTACCTCCATGATCCTATGTGTGGCACCTTGAAGGTGTCCCAGTGCGCTGGTGCTGTGAGAGCCACTTTGGTGTTAAATGGGAGTCCGGTTGCCATACCGTTTGCTACTCCAGGACCCTGCTCTCCTTTACACTCTGCTTATGATGAACCCCCTCCCCCCAGCAGACGCTCACCGGAGCGCACAACAGTTGGACTTCCTACTCTTGACATCATTGGACTGCAACCCGACAGTTGCAATCTAATACCCTCCAGCAGTCTGGGTACCACTGTACTTGCTGGACCGCGGCACGCTGCTTCACTGTGAGTACCAGTCCCACGATGGTCGCTGGGTTGGCAGTGGGAGTACGTTGCCCCTGAGGGGGATTGTGAGAGTTGGACCGCTCAGGACTGTCTGGTCTAAGTGCCCAGTCCAATTGCACTGGTAGCACCTTTTCTCGTGCCTGAAGTCTTCAGACTTGGTTATACTCACCTCTGACGACACTTTGGGCTTCCCCTGTGGAGTGCTGGCATTGAACTCAGTCCCCTTGGGTGCCCAAGTCGGAGTGGCTCCATTCTGGGCAGACGCTTTCCTGCACGACTGGTGATATACTCACAAACTCTCTACCTGATGTTTAGCATAAACAGCCTTTAGGGTGAAGTGTCCTTTGCAGTAAGATTGCCCCCGTGAGAGCTGTAAGGCTGCAAGAATTGCTGCAAGTAAAAAATGCCTTTGCAGACCAGATAATGTGTCACTTAAAACTTATAAGGGTACCATATTTAAGGCACATCATGTTTAGCTGTCATCAAGTTATGGAGTGAGTCCTCCTATCTTAAATAGTGTGGATAGTGAAGCACCTATTCAATGTACTAAGCGTTTGTATACAGAGTAACGGCACCCTTAATCAATCCTCCATTCGCCCATATAGTTGTGAACTTATAAAAACAGAGCTCATTGCTCCTTAGAATAGCCTTGGAGCAGCACAGCCACTCTTGCTATTAATTGAAAGTACAATATTAGAGTCATATTGTGGCTTGTTTCTCACGTGTAAGTCAGGTAATACCCCGGAAGAAGGGTGTCTTCACTGTAAACACCACGCCGCCCCCCCCCCCAGAAAAATCAGGGGGGCGCACCCCCCAGTTTGCGCACCCCTGTCCTAGAGGTTGTATTTACCTTTCACAGAACGTTATATTATGAGAACTGATGGCCACTACCCCTTATTTTAGAGAGAACGGTTTCTCATTTTCTGTTTAAAAGGGTGCTATGTCTCTGGATACAAATGCTAAGTACATTCAATAGGTGCCTCACTTTCCATACTATTTATGATCCAATGGCTCTCCACAGAACTTGATAGCAGCTAAATGGGATGGGCCTTAAACATGGAACCTTTACAAGTATTAGGTGACACGTTACTTGGACAACCATGGCAGGTTTTCCTTTCTGCATTTCTTGCAGCGTAACAGCTCTCACGGGAGCAATATTACTGGAAAGGTTATTTCTCCCCAAAGGCTATCTAAGCTAAATATAAGGTAGAGAGTTTCTAACAACAAAAAACAAGGCAGCGCTAATAATAATAAGACCAGCAGCCTATGATATAACTCTGACACCCTATGTCAGATAGAGAGATGAAGAAAAACGTTATATCTGTGGCGCTAAGCCTTAAATAAAAATATACAACCAGATGGAAGTGGATGTCCTCTGGGGTTCTCCTCACGAAGACGGTCAAATCATGTAAAAGATATAAAAACAAACATAGTGTAATACAATAAAACCTCCTAATAGACAAACATACTAACACATATGAACGACGAAGGCTGAGACAAACAGATGATTGATGAGCAATAAAACATTTAATAAAACAATTCAATATATAATAATAAACACTGAAAGGTATAAATGTGCACACCAACGCTGGCTAAGCTAGCCGCTTACCAGACTAAGATGGTAAATGAGCAGTGGATAATTCAGAGAGTATCCCCTCTGGTGATGGTGGATGTCAGCTCCCCAACTCAGCAGCGATCCCACGGTACACAGGGGCCTCCAACGGGGTTTCTCCTTCCCCTTCTCCGTGCAGGTCTCAGCTGGGCAGACACGCCGGACCGCGTGATACCGGAACAAGCGTCACCACGTGAGCAGCGACAGCATGGGACGCAGGCACATCTCAGCGCCACTCCGCGGCAGATGAATCCAGCAAAAGATCTATATGCGGCTGGGGACTGTGAACTGTCCGTGTAGCTGGTAGTCCGAGGAGCTGTACAGTGTAGAGTGTACTCTGGAGCGTCAGAAGTGCACAAGTGATCCGCCCTACGCGTTTCGGAAGACTGCGCTTCCTTCCTCAGGGGCAAAAAAGTAGTGCATCAATCACAACTAGTCCACCTAATATAGTCCCGGTTTAAAGGTACAATGTCCCTAATAAAGAATCTTGGACATGCGCATCAGGAACATGGTGTCTGAGTGTCTCAGCTACAAAGAACATAAACATACAAACACTAAACATTAAACATGAAACACACATTTATAACATATGCCTGCCAAATACATAATAGTAGTCAGCTGTAATATCTCATGGTATTCCTGTTATTTTACCATGCTAGACACATAGGAGTTATACATATATTTTAAAATCATTACACTAGTCTGATCAAAAGGTATTAAAGCATGCATGAATAATATAACGTATAAGGATCTTCCTAATGCAATAAGCATAATGGTATTTTTTTAATAATTTCAGTGAGATATATATCCTAACAAAAGTTCCAGTATACAAATAGGAACACAGAAATGTGACGTATAGTATGCAGAGGGAACAATTTACAAAATACAAACCTAACAATATATCCTAAAAAATTCCTAAGGGAAACATGTATGCTACAATAATGATGGCTCTAAACATGCAGTACCCAGCACACAGCCCCAAGCCAAAATACATATATAAACTACCAACAATATAATAATCAGCGTAATATTAACCCTTGTGTTTTAACGTGAATATCAATTAAAAATTAATTAGAAAATACATATATAAAGGATCGCCTGAAGGCACCATGTTCCTAATGCGCATGTCCAAGATTCTTTATTAGGGACACTGTACCTTTAAACCGGGACTATATTAGGTGGACTAGTTGTGATTGATGCACTACTTTTTTTCCCCTGAGGAAGGAAGCGCAGTCTTCCGAAATGCGTAGGGCGGATCACTTGTGCACTACCGGCGCTCCAGAGTACACTCTACACTCTACAGCTCCTCGGACTACCAGCTACACGGACAGTTCACAGTCCCCAGCCGCATATAGATCTTTTGCTGGATTCATCTGCCGCGGAGTGGCGCTGAGATGTGCCTGCGTCCCATGCTGTCGCTGCTCACGTGGTGACGCTTGTTCCGGTATCACGCGGTCCGGCGTGTCTGCCCAGCTGAGACCTGCGCGGAGAAGGGGAAGGAGAAACCCCGTTGGAGGCCCCTGTGTACCGTGGGATGGCTGCTGAGTTGGGGAGCTGACATCCACCATCACCAGAGGGGATACTCTCTGAATTATCCACTGCTCATTTACCATCTCAGTCTGGTAAGCGGCTAGCTTAGCCAGCGTTGGTGTGCACATTTATACCTTTCAGTGTTTATTATTATATATTGAATTGTTTTATTAAATGTTTTATTGCTCATCAATCATCTGTTTGTCTCAGCCTTCGTCGTTCATATGTGTTAGTATGTCTGTCTATTAGGAGGTTTTATTGTATTACACTATGTTTGTTTTTATATCTTTTACATGATTTAACCGTCTTCGTGAGGAGAACCCCAGAGGACATCCACTTCCATCTGGTTGTATATTTTTATTTAAGGCTTAGCGCCACAGATATAACGTTTTTCTTCAGGTAGGGAGTTTATATTACCATCTAATAACTACTGAAGCATGTAGGATGCCAACAATGTACTAGCATGTTGAATTGATACAATAGAGGTTGTCCTAGGGGTTGTATTTACCTTTTACAGAGCATTATACTATGAGAACTGATGGTCACTACCCCTAATTTATAGGGAAATAGGTTTCTCATTTTTTGAACCGTGCACCAGTTTAATCAGAAGGTGTTCACCACATTAAAAAACAACATATGTATTATATGTCTTCTAAATGTGGTATTTAGACCAGTCGCAATGAGCTCACTTTTTTTTGCATCAAGCGACTATGGGGGCTATACACAAAGCAGTGATAAGTGTTTTTAAGGGAGATAAAGGCTTTTATAGCATGATCCTGCCTGCTACGCGATGCACAAAGCAGTGATAACACTGCAGGATCACGCTATAATGGCTTTTTATTACCCAAGCTACCTGAGAACCCTGGAATCGGAGGGTGAAGACATCTAAAGGTAAGAAAAAATATTGAATGTATGTTATTTTTATTTTACAGGTTTTTTCATTGTATTTTTATTCTGATGTAATTTTTTGGATTGCCCATTGATTGCAAATGTATATATATGACTCTTTAGGGGTATACATATATAAATACAGTGACAAGCAATGGTTATTTGTGCAAATGCTTGCTTTTATGTATTTTAAATGTATTTTGGTACTTTGTTTTTTCTTTTTGATGCTATTTATTTTGTGTTTTGATTTTGTATGCTGGAATTTTTGGTGGTGTTTTCAATGGATTATTTCACGGGAGGGTTTGGTGTTTGCTTTTTAATAGTGGATTATTTTTGCTATTTTTAATTTGAATGATGATGTTTATTTGGTGCTTTCTTTTATTTATTGATGGTTTTGTTTTGGTGTTTTAATTGTTAATTGTGGTGTTTATTTGGTATTTTAATAATTGATTGCTGGTAATTTTGCTGTGTTTACTTGTTTATTGTTGTTTATTTGGTGGTGGATTATATTGGATATTATTTGTGGTTGTTTATTTTTTAGGTTGACCATTGACTGCCATAGTGTTAAATCATGCCCATATCATATGGGCATGATGTACCTACTGTGCCAATGAATTGGTTTATTGGCATTTGTTATGTGTTTAGTTTGCTATGTAATGTGTTTTATTTTGGGCCTGTTTTTTGTTTGCTTCACCATTCATTGCTATAGTGGTAAATCATGCCCATATTATATGAGCATGATGTACTCACTGTACTAATGAATGGGTGGATGGTGGGGTAGTTGCCTGGGGAGGGTGGTTAGGACTCCTGGGTGGGTAGTGGGTTTTGGTGGGTTAACCCCTTAATTACTATAGCAGTTATTAACCGCTAAGGTGATTAAGGGGTTAGGGGCCATTAGATTGTATTTTGTATTGCATTGTTTCTGGCAATGGAGGACATGGACAGGGATGAGGACAACCTTCATCGTGGCAGACTGGCATGGGTGAGTGCAAGTTTTATTTTCTTTATTTCTGCTTGTTAATGTTTTATTTTAAATGGGCAAATGCACTATTATAAAACATACTGGACACCTAACAAGCTCCTATTAAACCCCCAAAATACCCACAACATATATATAAGCATATGAGTGTCAGAGGAGTGCTACTGAGCATGGCAATATGCATTAAAACCAGAGACATAACATAAAACACAGACAAAGCTCAGTTTTTAGCACATCTAGTGAGACTCATACACGGTACAGTGCCTAAATATATATGGATAAATATCTAATAAGTAAATGGTCTTTTAGTTTGACATTTTTGGCCAAAATTGTTGTAAGCCCCTGAGCCAACGCCAAGGCAGACCACATATCAGGGGTCCCTAACGCTAATATAAATTCTTAATAACCTGTTTAATAACAGGAAGAATGATTTATAGTAAATCTGTCAATATTAGCTGCAAAGTTCTGTCTGACTGAAGCTTTTATTAACCTGTACATTACCAGGAAAAGCACTCTGTATTAGAGATGTCACAGCCAAACTGCAAGCAGGCAAGTTCCCCTGAGTGGAAGATGCTATGGAGTGAGCCCATAACCATTTAAATGTGGGAGGGGGTGAGCTTAAATTAAGTAGGAGGTTGCCAACCTCCAATCAGCCATGACTAGCTGGACAAGAATTGTAAAACATACTGGACACCTAACAAGCTCCTATTAAACCCCCAAAATACCCACAACATATATATAAGCATATGAGTGTCAGAGGAGTGCTACTGAGCATGGCAATATGCATTAAAACCAGAGACATAACATAAAACACAGACAAAGCTCAGTTTTTAGCACATCTAGTGAGACTCATACACGGTATAGTGCCTAAATATATATGGATAAATATCTAATAAGTAAATGGTCTTTTAGTTTGACATTTTTGGCCAAAATTGTTGTAAGCCCCTGAGCCAACGCCAAGGCAGACCACATATCAGGGGTCCCTAACGCTAATATAAATTCTTAATAACCTGTTTAATAACAGGAAGAATGATTTATAGTAAATCTGTCAATATTAGCTGCAAAGTTCTGTCTGACTGAAGCTTTTATTAACCTGTACATTACCAGGAAAAGCACTCTGTATTAGAGATGTCACAGCCAAACTGCAAGCAGGCAAGTTCCCCTGAGTGGAAGATGCTATGGAGTGAGCCCATAACCATTTAAATGTGGGAGGGGGTGAGCTTAAATTAAGTAGGAGGTTGCCAACCTCCAATCAGCCATGACTAGCTGGACAAGAATTGTAAAACATACTGGACACCTAACAAGCTCCTATTAAACCCCCAAAATACCCACAACATATATATAAGCATATGAGTGTCAGAGGAGTGCTACTGAGCATGGCAATATGCATTAAAACCAGAGACATAACATAAAACACAGACAAAGCTCAGTTAGGGACCCCTGATATGTGGTCTGCCTTGGCGTTGGCTCAGGGGCTTACAACAATTTTGGCCAAAAATGTCAAACTAAAAGACCATTTACTTATTAGATATTTATCCATATATATTTAGGCACTGTACCGTGTATGAGTCTCACTAGATGTGCTAAAAACTGAGCTTTGTCTGTGTTTTATGTTATGTCTCTGGTTTTAATGCAAATGCACTATTATCCATATCTGGATAATAGTAATTTTGCCCATTACTGTACTGTATCTGTTATGGTAGAGGTGGGTGTATTTATTTCAAAGCATTGGTTAATTTTTTGGGGGGCACAGCATTGTGACCGCAGGCCAGCGGGGAACCCTGGACACCCTCGGGGACCACCTATGGACCCCAGACATCCGCAGAGAACACCCAAGGACCCCAGACACTCACTGGGACCACCCAAGGGCCCGCGGAAACCATGGAGACCACCTGAGGGCCCCCGCCGGCCTATAGTAACATTCATGTGCTTAAAATTCAAAAAATCCTTTTATGTATGTGTCACGGTAGACCAGGTCTTATCTACACATTAATATCTGGATTCTGGACTGAGCACACAAGTTGAGTAAAATAAATTGTAATTTCTTTCTTTTCAGACAAACACACAAATCTTCACAATTTACACTTAATAAAACACTTACTGGGATGGGGAAACGAAATCAAATGTTCTTGGAACGAAACAAAGTCTCTGGGCACCCCTGCACGCATGCCAGTGGGTGTGCAAATTGATCTGTGTAACAGTCCCTGGCTGGGGCACAAGTTGCCACCCCTATATCTTTGCCAACAGGAAAAAGTTTGTTCAATCCTTACAGGGTTCGTTCGGGGACCCTTAGCTCTAACGAAGTCCAGAAGAGGGGCACAATCCTTGTTATGATATAATTAACCCCTCACACTCCGGAACCGCTGACGCTGGAACTTGGTGAATCCGATGAAATCTTCAGATGGAACTTGAGATGAAACTAACTTTCTGACTGACTGCATGACCTTTTAAAAATGTTTACATGTCCCATCTTTTCAGTCTGCCGCGAATCACTGCGTGGGAATCCTCCCTGGCCACTCACATACTTTTGCCAGGTGGATAACTCCTGCCCTCTCTGGCCTCAGAACAGTGACCGAGCATGTGCAACAAAATGTCATCTTCCCCCCACTGGCAACTTAGCATATGCCATCCTGCTTTCTTAAGGGATGCCGCTCCAACTGGGTATAGGGACAATCTAACAGATGGCACAGTGCAATTCTCTTCCTGTTTCCCCTCCCTGTTACCAAAAGGTTAACACCTTCGAATCCTGCTAAGCATTTCAAAGCCCAGGCATACACATCCTACGTGTCAACAAAAGGTTCAACACCTCTTGGACAAATTTCTCTTTGAAGCTCCCCCTGCTTCCTATGCAAATAGGTTGTTTATCTAACTGACTTCCTATGACATTACTTCAAAAACCTAACTTATAACTCTTGGGGGGATGGTTAAAACTCCATCTCTTCTCCCCCTTAGTCAAAAACATTGTTAACATAATTCATACATTTAACCCGTGATATCATTTCCTCCTGAACCCCTATCCTGGACTCGAGGTACCTGGGCATTACTTGGGTTATGTCCCTTTTATCATAGGGAGCCGGTGTAAGGTGTGGGTATTGATTAACCCCTTGTCCCCATTTTTAATAAAACAAACCTCAGTCTTATACACATTCACAGGACTGCAGCCAGCAGTTGGCTGCGGAGCTGACACTACGCTTTACTCAAAATGTAACCCCTACAACTCTCTCCACCTTATCCCTGGTGAGAGAGTTACGGAACCTTTCACTGGGTCCTTGGGTTTGGGCATATCCCGGGACCTGGAATATAACCCAGTTCCCTGCCCAGTTTTACTGCCCTGGTTTGTGCTGAAGCAGGGGGATTTGGCTGTGAGCTGAAACTGCGTTCTAGGGGGGATTTTGTCTGGTGATCTGTGTTACTCATGTCCTCAGGAATCTGGGTAGATTCCTGAGTACATGTTTTGGTGTAACCCACAACAGTGGCCCCCGTCTACCCAAACACACCCTGACAACATTTTACCATAAAGTCATGCCTGAAACTCACGCCCTGCACATCCCCACTGGTTGGCACTCCTGGAACAGTAAAACCACATACATCTTTATTATACCAACAGTTATATACCACAATTGGGTTGAAGAGCTGACACTCACAATTCCTCACAGGCACATTTTCATACATTCATTTTAACTGCAGCTAGTTTCTGAGCTGCAAAACAGGGACAATAACGCTAGTGTAGGGGGAAACATGGTATTATGGGGATAATACATTTTAACCCCTTCACTCTCAACAGGGTTTAGGGTTAACCAGCCGGGCATAATACCTTTATTATTGGCCTGGATAACCCCTCCCGCCACAGTATATTAGGCGGGTATATGGGTTGTTGTGGGCATAGGGGTGTGTAGTACATATTGCAATGTTTATTGGGGCAATTGCCCCCAATAAAGCTGCTATTGTGCCTCAACCCCTTTGTTGCCTTTGCGGATAGCCGCTAAGGTAATGAGGCTGCTTTAATGTAATTTTTTTAAATAGTGTGCGGGAGCAAGGGGTCTCCTGAGCTAAACCTCTTTGATTTCTGGCTCAGGGATTCTCTGTTTCCTGAGTTACAGGCCCTGGTATGGGGCATCAGCTGCCAGTGTCGCCTCCATTTTTAAATAGTCCACGTCACGTGACGCAGGACATTTAAACAATGAAGGAGATACCGGCACCCCGTATCTGGGCCTGTAACTCGGAAGCAGGGGGTCCCTAAGGCTGAAATAAATGCGGATCATCTCAGGAGATCCCCTGCTCCCGCACACTATTAATAAAATTTACATTAAAGCAGCTTCATTACCATAGCGGCTAGCCACTATGGTAATTAATTATTTTTTTATTGTTATGTGTGTTTTGATGCTAGTGTACATGGGCAAGGGGTCTCCTGAGCTGAACCGCATTGGTTTTAGCCTCGGGGACCCCCTACTTCATGAGATACAGGCCTCGTTATGGGGTGCCGGTATGCACCTACAGGATTTAAATCCCCTGGTCACGTGGCACGGGAGATTTAAAACCACAGGGGATAATGACACCCCATAACGGGGCCTGTATCTCATCAAGTAGGGTGTCCCCGAGGCTGAAACAAATGCGGTTCAGCTCAGGAGAACCCCCTGCACACTATTATTAAATTCAATGTTACTGTGCGATCGCCGGTAAGAGCCGCGCATGAAGACGCAACATCTCCTTTCAGCTCTTACAGGCTGCTTTTTTTCATATCAGTTATCGTGCTGTAGAATTGGTAGCACGATAGTGCATTTTTGTGATCGGACTTTAAAAAAAATTGCCCTTCACTTCTTAGTGAATCCTGCGTTTGGCTATATTTCTTAAAGCATAATTATAAAAATCAGAATCGGACGCAACAGCACTAATTTTATCACTGCTTAGTGAATCTCCCCCTATGTCTACCTCAGGCAATTATTAATTCTCAAACATTTGTACTTGATACCATAGTATCAATTCATAAGTCTACAATTTCTGTTCCTATTCTGTGTTTTTGTTGCAAAAGTATCAAATAGCTGCACTCAGTTAGCACGTGGGTATATGTAGCCTTTCTTTGAGACTTCATAAGATCATTGATTCTTACACGCAGCCCTAAAGAGATTTGCGAGTTTACCATACAGGTGGCTTCATTAGTATCACATACATTAACCCATAGTTGTGTATTTGAGTCCAGACAGGTTGATTAGTTTAAATACCTAGATCTTGCTCTTTATATGTTGTATTGTTTAATATACATGTTCTATTACGTTGCCATTTTATTTTAGAGTAAAGTCAAATTAAAGCTAAGTTTTAATAACTAACAAATAACTAACATATAATTACCAAACTACTTTGGTGAGCCATAAATGGAACTGTATCTCAAGTGCCTAGTTGTACTTACCTTCTGAACAACATAGCAAAACAGAGTTTACACAATAAAAATGCAGTTCATAACATACAACTTAACTGGGGCATTGACTCTAAACAACAATTGAACACTTCCGTGAGCACGGTTATTATGAGGCAAACCGGCTCTGAGACAGCTACTTTGACTCACAGTGAGGTGTCCCTAATACATCGTAAGCCATTCGAGTTGGAGGGCATCTCACTCTCTGACTCCTGCGAGTCTCTTCTTCAGCGTCTCCCTCGTGGGAGGGGCTACCGTGGGCTTGAGGCCCTGACTCTCTCATAAGGGGTGAATCAGTCTCTACATAGTCTCTTTGAGGGACAAAACTCTGGCTTCTGGGGTCAAGGGGACGGCTTGCTGAAGCCACTGGTGAGGGTACGTGGGGCATTGGCCATTACCCAATGCATCTTCGGCTCATGCCCACCAGTCTCCATTTGAGTTGGTGGCAGTTCCTTCCAAAGGATCTGAATCCGGTTTGGCTACAGAAGCTGAATTCTCTGCAGCCTCCTCTGGCTCACTGGCCGTTACTATTGTCTCTGGTTTGGGGTCACATTCCCCCACTTGGGGAATGGGCAGCAAGTGATTACGATGCCAGACCTTTACCCTTCCATCTGCATCTGGTATTCAGTAGACAGGGAGGCCTGGCATCTGGGACTCTACCTCAAAGGAGAGCTTCGCGCCAGCGGTCCGCTAGTTTATGTTTGCCGGGGATTCCTAGATTTCGCAGGAGAACTGCATCTCCGGGCCAAAGTTTTCGATGCAGTACCTTGTGGTCAGACCTCCATTTGTTACACGCATTCAGTTGTGCAGTGGCTTTTTCAGCCAACTGGTATGCTCGGTGAAGGCTATCTTGGAGCCGTCTCACATATTATTAGTGTGTCATGTTGGGTACCCCATTGGTAGATACCTGGAGACGGATGTCCACAGGTAGTCGTGCCTCTCACCCGAACATCATGAAGTGTGGTGTGAACCTCATGGATTCATGCCTGGTGCAGTTGTACGTATTCACTAGCGACTCCACATGTTTGCTCCATTCATCTTTCTGGGAGCCCTTTAGAGTGCTGAGCATGTCTAGCATAGTTCGGTTGAACCGCTCCGGCAGAGCATCTCTCTCTGGATGGTATGTAATGGTCTGAGACTTCTCAATGTTGAGCAAGTTGAGAAGTTCTTTAATCAATTTGCTCTCGAAGTCTCTCCCTTGATCGGAGTGCATCCGATTCGGCAACCCGTAGTGGATTAAATACTTTTCCCACAGCACTTTGGCTACTGTGAGAGCTTTCTGATCCTTGATTGGGAAAGCTTGGGCGTATCGGGTATAGTGATCAGTCACTACCAGGACATTCCCGATGCCCTTTGAGTCTGCCTCAATACAGAGAAAGTCCATGCAGACTAGGTCCATGGGACCAGAGCTCTTTAGGTGGCCCATTGG
The DNA here is from genome assembly GCF_040206685.1 of Ascaphus truei. Lineage (NCBI taxonomy): Eukaryota > Metazoa > Chordata > Amphibia > Anura > Ascaphidae > Ascaphus > Ascaphus truei. Next base: position 353,397,360 of record NC_134485.1, read on the forward strand.
GGCTGGTGTGTGGGCAGTGTTTTCCGCTGTATACACCACAGGCATTTTCTACAATGGCGCTCTACTTACTCCCACATTTTGGGCCAGAAGAACCGGTATCTCACTATGCCAAAGGTCTTATCTATGCCCAGATATCCATGGTAATCATGAAGAGAGCGTAGAACCTGTTACTGCAAACATTGGGGCAGGACTAGTTGTCTATTGTCGGGGTGGTTAGGGTATGGGACGACCTGAAGAGGAGACAACGCTCCATGTGAAACTTGTCCCATTCCTTGTCCCATTCCCTCATGATGACCGCAACTGTGTGGTTAGGAGCGGTTGTTCTGTTAAATGGGCTGTCGTATAGCTCTAGCTACTGGTTCACGCATCTGGTACTCCAATAAGTCTTTCCATCTTAAGATGGTATCCTGGGTGATTGACATGCCCTCTGGATGGCATTAGGTGGTAGGGCGTGCCTTGGACTGACATCCCAGCAAATCGGCAACTCTCAGTTCTGAGAACGCCACCTTGTCTTCCACTATGGCAGCAGTCGAGCACATTGCCCGAATCCCAGGTCCAGGAATTTCTTCCCATGGGCCGTTGTCCGGCATGGTACTCAGTCCCGGTCTTCGGGTGTAAGGAATCCACTACTGGCTTTGACTATTGCCTTGCAGACCTGTGCAGTTGCAGGCTTCCTCTGGCAATCTATGGCACAGGTGCTGCCTCTCATTGCAGCTTCTGCCCTGTGCTACTTCATTGGAGGAATTCTCACACACCCTCCTCCTGTGATTGGATCTCCGCCCTTTATATTCTAGGCGTTGGCACTGAACCAGCGCCGAGCATAACTATTCCTACCTCTATGTTACTGTCTCTGCCACAAACCACCCCAGGCCTCTCTCCTAGTGTTCTTACCTTCCAAGTTCCTGAGTATCCAGAGGCCTGGTCCTGGACGTCTGTGCTGAAGCGTTGTTGCCAGCACTGGCCTGCTGCTATCTCCTTGCAGTGGCCTACCCCGGACGTCTGTGCTGAAGCGTTGATGCCAGCACTGGTAACTGCTGCATTCCCTCCTAGCAGTGGCTACCCTTCCTGTCCTGTGGCCTGCCGCTATTCTCCTGTAGTGGCCTATCCTGGACGCCTGTGCTGAAGCGTTGATGCCAGCACTGGTAACTGCTGCATTCCCTCCTAGCAGTGGCTACCCTTCCTGTCCTGCGGCCTGCTGCTATTCTCCTGCAATGGCCTATCCTGGACGCCTGTGCTGAAGCGTTGATGCCAGCACTGGTAACTGCTGCATTCCCTCCTAGCAGTGGCTACCCTTCCTTTCCTGCGGCCTGCTGCGATCCTCTTGCAGTGGCCTGCCTTGGACTTCTACGCTGAAGCGTTGGTTCTTCCCGACGCTGCCCTGCGGTGAACTTCGGTCAGTCTGCTGTCTCCTCCTGCTGAGATCGGCGTCATGGGCCGAGGCCGCTCCTCGCGCAGAAGCCACCCCCGCGCTCACGCTCCTAAGCTGAAGCGGGGCACTCCTGATTTCCTGTTGCCGAACTCCTGCTTCATTAACGACGATGCTGCCTTCTCCAATCCTGACCCTGCGATGTACGACTACGAACTGCGCACTCCGGATTAGTCTGCGTGGACTAAGGTCGGTGATTATATAACCCCACCTCAGCCCCGCGGTCCGGTCCCGGTTTGTGGCGAGCATCGGCGTAACATCGGGACAGGGCATCGGCTCCGATGTTTAAGGGCCCACGGTTTGTACTTTAGAGTGAACTGATCATTTGAGAGAGCCGCCAGCCACCTGTGGCCGGTGGCATCCAGTTTGACAGAGGTCAGGATATAGGTCAACAGGTTGTTGTCTGTGCGTACTTCGAAAGAGACTCCGTATAAGTACTTGTGGAGTTTATTGACTACTGACCACTTGAGTGCGAGGAACTCCAGTTTGTGAACCGGGTAGTTTTGCTCGCTTTGTGTCAAACTTCGGCTCACATACGCCACTTGGTAAAGGCCAGCAGGGTACTTTTGGTGCAGTACAACTCCCAGTCCATTGAAGCTGGCGTATACATGCAGGATATACGGCTGCTCAGTGTCAGCGTAGGCCAAGACCGGTGCTTCCGTAAGACTTTTCTTGAGGCCCGCGAACGCCTTTCACAGGCGGATGTCCACTTGTCTCCGAAGGGTGTTTGTGGGGATGCGGCCTTCTGCAGAGGTTCCTCTGGGTAAATCTTTAGGAAATTATTGAGGACCTTGGCTTTGCTGGAGTAGCCTTCTACAAAGTGGCGGTAGTATCCTCAGAACCCCAAGAAGGATCGCAGCTCCATCACGTTGTCGGGTCTGGGCCAGTTCAATACGGCTTCGACTTTGGCGGGGTCGTTAGCCACTCCATCTGCAGACACTATGTGACCCACGTAGGTGACTGATGTGCGGCAGAACCAACATTTGTCCAGGGACAACTTCAGGCCTTCTTTACCCAGTCTACCTAACACCTTCAGGAGGCGTTCCTCATGCTCTTCTAAAGTCTTATCGAACACGATGATGTCGTCCAGGTAGACTAGGCATTCCCTGTGATTCATATCCCCGATGGTCTTCTCCATCAACCTCTGGAATGTCACCGGGGAACCGCAAATGCCTTGGGGCATTCGGGTAAACTAATAGAACCCGAGAGGGCAGACAAACACCATCTTCTCCTGGTCATCAGAGCTCATGGGTACCTGGTAGTATCCCGACCTCAGGTCCAGCATGCTGAACCATTGACTTCCTGAGAGGCCGCTAAGAATTTCTTCTATCTGTGGCAGGATATATGGGTCCGTTACTGTACGACAGTTCAGGGTCCGGTTGTTTACGCACAGGCGAACGGACCCATTCTTCTTGCATACTACCACGATCAGGGAGGCATAGGGTCTACGGGACTCCATCTCGCTGGTGGAGAACACCTCCCGGCGCTCATCCAATTTGGCACTTAGCCGTTTCTTCCAGTCTGCTGGTAGGGTCGATTCCCCAAAGTCAAACTGCAACCTGGCAGGATCTTCTTGCACGGTAGCGGCATTCACATGAGCCAGAGATTCTACAGGTGTAACCGGGTATATCAACTCAGTCTTTTACTGACGTATAGTGTGAGGTGAGATGTTCTGGATTGTCACCTTGATTCTCCCAGGAAATTAGGACTTCCATTCTTTTATCTCTGGTATCACCTTTTACCCTCTCTTGGCAACCTCTTCGGGCGTGGTCTCAAAGGAGAATTACCAGTCGCCTCGTCACGGCCCAAGTAGCTAGGTACAGTGGCTATGTGCCTCACTCCTCCTGGTGGAATCTCAGTCAACCTCTTTTCGAGACTGAAGAGTTGGCCATATCCCACTTGGGCAGAAATCCTATGGCATTCCTCCTTGAATACGGGGTGAATCTTCAGCGAAGATAGGGGTCATTTGCCGGCCTCTTCTAGATAGGCTCGGATCAGAGCCTACGACACATCGGCATTGGTCCCCAGTATGATGGGGGCGCTTGGATGTTCCCGAAGAAGCCGCTAACAGTGTTTACTGGGCGAAATGCGTAGAGTGGAGGAATTTTGGCCACCCAGACGATCCGTATCCTGAACTGCCTGCAGTGTGACATCATCATCGCGACCGAGCTGGCTGTGATCGTGCTGAAACGCTGAGTCGGAGGGGAAATACACTCTGCACAGAGAACTCCCCAGCTGATCTGAAGTGCCGGCAGAGACTACATAGGACAGGGGACATTCACACTATATGTGGGTTACCCCACACATTGCGGGAGGCGGTGAGAGACATTGTGATCTGTTCTGTGGTTCACTATTCAGGGATACATGCCTATTTTACTGGCACTGGTAAGAGCGTTTTTTATATTTTACTATAAAGATTTCATTATTTTATTGATCTGTGCTATGTAGTTCTTCTCATTTTCCCCTTATACTGCTGGAGCACCCATCTATCTCTGTGATACCGGAAGGAATGCACATATCTGTTTATCTTGGGAATTTATCCCTCTACGCTCTTTGAACACCTCTATCCTGTGAGTAGGCTGGACATATAGCCAAGATCACTATCTATTAACTCCCAGTGTGTTCCTACGTCTACACTAATATTGCCTGTGTCGTTGTTTTTCTTCTCTCCCATATGCTCCCCCTGGATTTCTTGAGAATCATTCTCACGTTCTGGATCCCATGAAGACAGGTCCCACCGGAGGGTTTGAGCTGGGATTTCAAATTTATATTATATCACTTATTCACTCACTTTATTACGTATTATTGTTTTAATACATATATATTGTTATCTTTTCACTATTGAGGTGTTTGCGCCTATAATATCACTGTCACTTAGGAAAACATAGACATGCTTAACCCTATATGTGATAAACAGGTATGGATATCAACAGACTAGATATATAGGTGTAATAGTCTGTAAAGCAATATCATTATATATATATATATATATATATATATATATATATATATATACATATATATTGTGACAAACGCCCCTCTTTTGTAGCGCTGACGTCTGTCTGGGTTCTTCCCGACACAGTCTTCTAGGGTTATTTATACAACAAACAGGAACATGCAAAGTATTACGTTGCTTAACTCAGGCTTCTGCCTGCTTTATTTTCATCCAAGTAAGGTACTGCAGCTTTAACATGTGTAGGCAGGAGGCACTCAGACATTTAACCTTCAGCGGTTTACTCATATCAGTGTTATAGCATTTCACACAGTGTCACTTTTCAGAACCAAACCAAATCAAATAAACCAAATCCTATCCCATTCAGGGATCTAACTACACATCAGAATCAGCCTCTAACTGCTGCTGGGCCAACTAACCTGGTTCCCCAGTTTAAAAGAAGGCCCTCTCATTTAGGGTCACTAGATAAAGCATAGTCTTTTAGATACAGCAATAAAGATTTGTTTGTCTTATCTGTTCGTGGTGGGAACTCGGTCCCAAGTGTCCAGGCAAATCCTCTGGTACTGTGATACTTGAAGGGGCCGTCCACCCCGAACTGGATTCCGGGGAGCAGCGACACCCCCAGCCCCCAGGCTCTAAGGAGAGAGAGTGAAAAGCAAACCTCTCTGCTCTAAATACCTGTTCTAGTTATTAGGAGAGCAGGTGAGGGAGAACTAGACCCATTGTAATCTGTGGTCTGGATTTTCCATCCACCAGCCTGAGTAAATGTGAAGCTGTGGAATGGATCATTAACTATTCCTGCACTTTCTGACCTAAAATGGGGCAGAAAGCTGCCTAACATCTTTGGACTATGTCACTATATATATATATATATATATCATCATATATATATCATCATATATCTGGAATCAAATTCCACTTAGCAATATCCAAACCGACACACAAGTAACTAATTCATACCAATGTTTTTGGCCTAATACATACAGTGGTAACAAATATAACAGGATGCATGTCAACAAGACTTGACAAGATAGGTTAATGTCTTTCTTATATTGGCAAGTGTACTGTAGCAGTGTAACCTGCTGAAACCGCTGACAGTCTAGCGCTACCTGCAGTAACACTCCTCACATTTAGTATCTCCCTGTGTCTGTTGTAAGTAAAACAGCACACAGTTAGATATCTTATATCACTAGAGGCATGCTACATCACACAGAGACAGCCGTTAGTCAAATCAAAGCAGATCAGTATCGACGGTAGACCACTCACGCTCCCGAATGAGGCAACTATTGCATTCTAAAATGTATACTCCCAAATTTCAGCACAGCATAGTCTTAGGAGTGTAATTATACAACCGTATCTTGTACAAACCAACATATATGCCTAACTAACAACTTGTTCCTTATAACAGGATAACACAGCATTGAAGTGTATTGTATCTTAAGACAATTATCTTGCTATAGAATCCGTGTATACAGATAATAAGTGAAATCTTGACTACGAACATCTATTTTGACTACTGTGGACATTATATATCTATGAGTTATATGGTATTAAGATACTTTTTCCATATTAGGAGTCGAAAATAGACTTTATATTGACCTATTTCTGATAAGGTTTTTTCACTCTATGTGTCGCATTTTGGATCAAAATTATATTCATAATCCATATCAACGGTGTTGCAGGGTTGCAGGTGCAACTACACACGCGGGTTTCTTGACAAGGCTTATTTATTTAGCCTTAAAAGATATACAGCACACAAAAACAAAAATAGGAGTATCGGGGGTCTGCTTGCAAGTTCTGGACTGGCAGACCCCTGGAATTGGGTCAGCAGCTTGGCCATTCGCTCCTCCTGTGCTGCCTGCTGCTGGGTTAGGAGCTGGGTTTGCTGCTGCCATAGTCTTTCATCTCTCTCTGCTTGTAGCCGGGCCTTTTCCTGCATTAACTGTCCCTGCTGTTTGGTCTGCTCGCACAAAAACTCTTAAAAAATTCTTCCATTTTTTCCATTCTTGTGTGTATGTGTGTGTGTGTGACCCTTTGACTGCAGGGGCCTTTCAAAATCCCAGCACTTCTTGACACTATAAGTTGCAGGGTACATGCAACTACACACGTGGGTTTCTTGACAAGGCTTATTTATTTAGCCTTAAAAGATATACAGCACACAAAAACAAAAATAGCTTTTCATCAGCAAACAAGAGAAAAGAAAATGGCTTTTTCTTCAGCAAACAAGAGAAAAGAAAAATGGCTTTTTCATCAGCAGACAAACAAAACAGTTTCTCTTTAGCAGACAGTCTCACAATAATGCAGCTACCCTTTTCTACGCAGGAGACAGACAGTTCATAATTCATCAACTTTGATAACAGACCTTGTTTCAGTAATCTCTTCAGTAGCTTACTCCTCTCTCCTCAACAGCCAGCTCCATGTGTCTACAGCCTGGGGTTTTTAACATAAGCTGGGATCCAACTAATTGTCCTGAGGTTCCCAGCTGAAGTTAACCTAGTCAGTGCTGCACTGCAGACTAGACATAGGTTTTCCAGGCATATGGCTGGTGGCTTTTATTTACCCTGTCACATTCCTCCCCTGTTAGTGTGTGGCTGGGGCTACGCACGGCTGAAGCCCGACCATCCACCCCTTCTCTAGAAAAGAAATCAGCATTTGCGTTCTTTTTTCCCGGCCTGTGCTGAATCTCAAATGAGAAGGGTTGGAGGGCCATATACCACCTAGTCAACCTAGCATTGGAATCCTTCATACTATTTAACCACTTCAGTGGAGCATGATCCGTCACCAAAGTAAAATGGACTCCTGCCAGGTAATGCCTCAAAGCCTCGATTGCCCACTTTACTGCGAGGCACTCTTTCTCAATCACGGAGTAGTTTTTTTCCCTCTGGAACAATTTCCTACTCAGGAAAAGGATAGGGTGTTCAACTCCCTCAAACTGTTGTGACCACACTGCCCCTAGCCCTATCTCTGATGCATCTGTTTGCACTATAAAAGGGCTGTTGAAGTCCGGGCTTCTAAGGATGGGACCCTCTGATAAACACCTTTTTACGTCCTCAAAGGCTCTCTGACAATCCCTTGACCATACCACTTGTGTAGGGGCATCTTTTTTTAAGAGGTCCGTTAAAGGGGCTGCCACTTCCGAATAGTTGGGGATGAACCGCCGGTAGTACCCTGCTAAACCCAGCAGAGAGCGTACCTGCGTTTTTGTTTGGGGGGTCGGAACTTCTTTCAGGGCAACTACTTTGTCGCCTAATGGCCTTACTTTTCCACCTCCCACTGCATACCCTAAGTATTTCATATCCGCCTTACCCAGGGCACATTTCTTAGGGTTGGCTGTGAGCCCTGCCTCTCTTAGAGATTTGAGGACCGCTTTCAGTCTATTTAGATGGGCCCGCCAGTGTTTACTATAAATGACAATGTCATCTAGGTAGGCTGCGGCATAATTCCTATGGGGCCTCAGTACCTTATCCATGAGTCTCTGAAATGTGGCCGGGGCTCCATGCAGTCCAAATGGCATTGTCACAAACTGGTATAAACCCATGGGAGTGGCAAAGGCTGTTTTGCATTTGGACTTTTCCTCTAAGGGTATTTGCCAGTATCCTTTTGTCAAGTCCAGCGTGGATATATATTCTGCGTTACCAAGGGCGTCAATTAATTCGTCCACCCTTGGCATCGGATATGCGTCAAACTTGGATACCGCATTGACCTTTCGGAGGTCCACACAAAATCTTATCTTCCCATCGGGTTTAGGGACCATAAATAGTGGACTACATCACTCACTGCATGATTCCTCATGTAACATTTCTTGTACCTCCTTCTCTACCAGAGCCCTACGACTTTCAGGCAAACTATAAGGACGGGAACGTACTTTTACCCCAGGTGCTGTCTCGATCGTATGGGATATTAAGTTAGTTTGTCCTGGTAAGTCAGAAAAAACATCATGGAATTGTATAATTATTGCTAACAAGTCCCCTTTTTGTTCAGAGGACAACTGTTTACCCATTGGGATTTTATCGTCACTCACGATGTTCTCCCGTGGAGGCTGAGGACCCAAGTCCGTTTCCTCCTCCACCGGGTGGATGAATAGAGACCGCTGCATCTTCCAGGGTTTCAGCAAGTTCACATGGTAAATTTGTTTACCCTTCCTGGACCCTGTTTGAGCGATCTCGTAATCCACATCACCCGTACGGCGGAGTACTTTGAATGGGCCCTCCCATTTGGCCAGGAGTTTACTCTCGCAACTGGGTAACAATAACATCACCTGGTCTCCTGGGTGAAACACTCTCATGCGAGCATTCTGATTGTAATGTCTCTCCTGACTGTCCTGGGCTGATCTAAGATTCTCCATGGCAAAAAGGCCGACCACATCTAGGCGCTTCCTAAGGTCTAGTACATATTGCAGGTTATTCTTAGAAGGGGACCGCTGTTCCTCCCAGGACTCCTTAAGGATGTCTAAGATACCCCGGGGTTGGCGGCCATAGAGCAATTCAAATGGAGAGAATCCCGTGGAGGCCTGGGGAACTTCCCGCACTGCAAACAGCAGAAAAGGGAGAAGTTCATCCCAGGCTCTCTTCTCTGAATCTACAAATTTCCTCAGCATCCCTTTTAGAGTTCGGTTAAATCTTTCCACCAATCCATCAGTCTGTGGATGGTAGACCGGTGTCCGAACAGACGACCTCTAGTAACTTTAAGACATCCTGCATCAGTTTAGCCATGAAATTTGTACCTTGGTCTGTCAACATAACCTGGGGAAGTCCAACCCATGAGAACAGTTCCAACAACTTGTTGGCTACTTGCTTCGCCGTTGCTGTTCTCAGGGGGAACGCCTCAGGATATCTTGTTGCATAATCAACTATTACAAGGATAAACCTGTGTCCTTTCGCAGAAGGTTCTAGAGGTCCTACCAAGTCTACCCCAATCCTCTCAAAGGGAACTGACACCAAGGGTAGAGGAACCAAAGGGGCTGGTTTTTGTCCTTTTGGACTAGTTAGCTGGCACTCCGGACATGCCGCACATAGCTTAGCAATACCACTATGCATCCCTGGCCAATAGAATCGGGATGAAATACGGTCCAATGTTTTATCCCTACCCAGGTGACCACCCCAAGGGACAGTATGGGCTAGAGTGAACACAGATTTAACAAACGCCTTGGGAACCAATATCTGTCTGGTGACCTCCCCTGTTTGTGTCTGCCTATTCACCCTATATAGAATATCATTTGATAGCTCAAATGGGGGAATACTATCACCCCCTGTGCATCTAAAATCTGCTCATCAATTTTCACCACCTTGTCATACTGTCTAGCAAGTACTGGGTCTTCCCTTTGCTTCTGGCGAAAGTCAGGGAGGTACAGGTCTGGTAAATCTCCAGGGCCCATATCCCCTTCCCTTTGGCCATCTCCAGCCATCACTTGTGACCTCTGACTACTAGAATGATCACCTTGAGACCCAGATTTCTGCAACCAGTCCTGTTTGTCAGAGCGTCCTTGCTTCCGAGTCTTTTGAACCCGGTGTCTACTGGGAAAAAGGTCTGCCGAGAAGGGGAAAAGTTTGCCAGGGTTCTCCTGAGCCCTAGAAGGAGGCTCCTCATGAAAGACTGGGGCCATTAGGTCCGAAAAGAAAGGCCAGTCCCGACCAAGCACAACGGGGGCAGGGAGCCAAGGAGCGACTCCTACTTCGAGGTAAGCCTCCTGACCTTTTACCTCTAGCCGGATTTTGGCCGTCGGATAGCGTTTTACATCACCGTGTATACATTCTATGCTCCATGGGGAGTCAAAAGAACATTAGGCGGTAACAGTTCCTGGAGGACCAGAGTTTTCCCAGAGCCCGAATCTACAATGGCCTGGACGTTTTTTCCCCCAATCAGGGCTGTAAGTAGCCAGGGGTTGTAATTTTCTCCAGTAAAGGCCAAGGCGACGGTTTTGCTGAATGAACAATCCATCTGTGGACAGTCCACATACCGGTGGCCTTGTTCTCCGCAGGCGGAACATGGAGAGGGTTCCCTCGCAGGAGGGGGCTGTGGATAGCGCTCCGCTGGACCAGTTACTGGAGACCAGGCATCTGGTGGGTCCTGTGGGCGACGTCCTCGGAAGTTGTATTGTATTGTATTGTATGTCTTTATTTATATAGCGCCATTAGTGTACATAGCGCTTCACAGTAGTAATACATGTGGTAATCAAATAAATAACAGATAATATAAATAACAGATCATGGGAATAAGTGCTTTAGGCATAAAAGTAACATTTCGGAAGAGGAGTCCCTGCCCCGAGGAGCTTACAGTCTAATTGGTAGGTAGGGAGAACGTACAGAGACAGTAGGAGGGAGTTCTGGTAAGTGCGTCTGCAGGGGGCCAAGCATTATGTATCGTGTTTAGAATATCCACAGTGCTATTCATATGCTTCTTTAAGCAAGTGTGTCTTAAGGTGGGTCTTAAAGGTGGATAGAGAGGGTGCTAGTCGGGTACTGAGGGGAAGGGCATTCCAGAGGTGTGGGGCAGTCAGTGAAAAAGGTTTAAGGCGGGAGAGGGCTTTAGATACAAAGGGGGTAGAAAGAAGACATCCTTGAGAAGAACGCAAGAGTCTGGATGGTGCATACCGAGAAATTAGGGATGAGATGTAAGGAGGGGCAGAAGAATGTAAAGCTTTAAAAGTGAGGAGAAGAATGGAGTGTGAGATGCGGGATTTGATCGGAAGCCAGGAGAGGGATTTCATGAGGGGAGATGCTGAGACAGATCTAGGAAAGAGTAGAGTGATTCTGGCAGCAGCATTTAGGATAGATTGTAGGGGAGACAGGTGAGAGGCAGGAAGGCCGGACAGCAGGAGGTTACAGTAATCAAGACGGGAGAGAATGAGGGCCTGAGTCAGAGTTTTAGCAGTCGAACAACAGAGGAAAGGGCGTATCTTAGTTATATTGCGGAGGAAAAAGCGACAAGTTTTAGAAATGTTTTGAATGTGAGGGGCGAATGAGAGAGAGGAGTCGAACGTGACCCCTAGGCAGCGTGCTTGGGCTACTGGGTGAATGATTGTAGTTCCAACAGTAATGTGGAAGGAGGTAGTAGGGCCAGGTTTGGGAGGAAGTATGAGGAGCTCTGTTTTAGCCATGTTGAGTTTAAGGCGTCGGAGGGCCATCCAGGATGATATAGCAGAGAGACATTCAGAAACTTTGGTTTGTACAGCAGGTGTAAGGTCAGGTGTTGAAAAGTATATTTGTGTGTCGTCGGCATAGAGGTGATAATTAAACCCAAAAGATGTTATTAGGTCACCTAGAGAGAGTGTGTACAGAGAAAAGAGAAGAGGTCCCAGGACAGAGCCCTGGGGTACCCCCACAGAGAGATCAATAGAGGAGGAGGAGGTGTTAGCAGAAGAGACACTAAAAGTACGATGGGAGAGGTAGGATGAGATCCAGGATAGAGCTTTGTTCCGAATACCTAGAGTATGGAGAATGTGGAGGAGAAGAGGGTGGTCCACGGTGTCAAATGCTGCAGAGAGGTCGAGCAATATGAGCAGAGTGTAATGACCTCTGTCTTTGGCAGCATGGAGGTCGTCAGTTATTTTGGTGAGGGCTGTTTCGGTGGTGTGAGCAGTGCGGAAGCCAGATTGTAGAGGGTCTAGGAGAGAATAGGTGTTGAGAAAATGGAGCAAGCGAGAGAATACAAGACGTTCAAGTAGTTTAGAGGCAAAAGGCAGGAGGGAGACAGGTCGATAGTTAGAAAGACAGGTAGGGTCAAGCTTGCTGTTTTTGAGTAATGGTATGACTGTTGCATGTTTGAAGGAGGATGGAAAGGTTCCAGAGCAGAGGGAGGAGTTAAAAATGTGTGTAAGCGTAGGGATTATAGTAGGAGCTAGAGGTTTTAGGAGATGGGAGGGAATGGGGTCAAGAGGGCAAGTGGTAGAGGGAGAAGAGGAGATCAACAGCGACACATCCTCCTCTGAGACAGTGGAAAAAGACTCAAGGAAGGCAGGAGGAGAGTTAGGAAGAGGTGTAGGATGGGGGGAAGAAACAGAGGGGATGTTCTGCCGTATGGATTCCACCTTTTCCTTAAAATAGTCAGCAAAGTCCTGAGCGGAGATGGAGGAAGGAGAGGCAGCTGAGGGTGGTTTGAGTAGAGTATCAAAGACAGAGAACAGTCGGCGTGGGTTAGACTTGTGCATGTTGATTAGTGCAGAAAAGTAGGCTTGTTTAGCTTGCGAGAGGGCAGAGTTGAAACAGGATAGCATAAATTTGTAGTGAAGGAAGTCTGCGAGAGTGTGAGACTTCCTCCAGAGGCGTTCAGAGGAACGAGTGGAGGAACGCAGCATGCGCGTGTGGGAATTTAGCCAGGGTCTAGGGTTAGAAGGGCAAGGGCGGCAGAGAGAAAGCGGGGCATGTAGATCAAGAGACGAGGACAAGACAGAGTTGTACTTTCTGACCAGGTTGTCAGGGTCTGTAGCAGAGCTGAGAGAGGAGAGGGAGGAGTGTAAAGTGGACTCAAAGTCAGGTAAGTGAATAGAGCGCAGGTTTCTGCAGAACCGGGGTGTAGATGGAGGTGGAGAAGGGGAGAAGCGAGATAAAGAGAATGAGATGAGATGATGGTCAGAGAGAGGAAAAGGGGAAATGGAGAAATCAGAGAGAGAGAAGTTTTTAGTGAAAACCAGGTCTAAGTAGTGGCCATCCTTGTGGGTGCTGGCTGCAGTCCACTGTTGAAGGCCAAAAGAAGAGGTAAGAGAAAGAAAGCGGGAAGCCCAAGAGAGAGAGGGGTCATCAATGTGGCAATTGAAGTCCCCAAGGAGAAGAACAGGGGAGTCTGAGGAGAGAAAGAAAGAGAGCCAGGATTCAAAGTGAGAGAGAAAGGCATAAGGGGGATGAGTAGAGGTAGGTGGGTGATAGATGACCGCCACATGAACAGGGAGAGGAGAGAAGATCTGGACAGTGTGAGCCTCAAAGGAGGGAAAAGCAAGAGAGGGGGGAATAGGAAGGGTTCGGTAACCGCAGACAGAGGAGAGCAGGAGCCCCACGCCTCCACCCCTGCCATCAGGGCGCGGAGTGTGGGAGAAGGAAAGGCCACCATAGGAGAGGGCAGCTTCCAGAGCAGAGTCAGACTGAGTGAGCCAGGTCTCAGTTATAGCAAATAGGAGCAGAGAGTGAGAGAGAAAAAAGTCATGTACAGAGAGGAACTTGTTAGAAAGGGAGCGAGCATTCCAAAGGGCACAGGAGAAAGGGAGAGAGGAGGGAGGGTGGCAGGGGATGGGTATGAGGTTGGAGGGGTTGACACCAGAAGGAGTAGACGTTGCATGTGGGAGGCGAGGACGAGAGCAAGTAGAAATAAGACAGGGACCAGGATTGGGAGAGATATCCCCAGAAGCAAGGAGGAGAAGCATGGATAGAAAGAGGATGTGTGAGGAGGATTTGTAGGGGTGTTTTTTAGTGCAGGGGATATAGCTGTGTGGTGTCAGAGGACGCAGGTAAGAAAGGAGTTCATGTGAACTGAGGAGTGGTGAAGAGAGGAGAGATGGAGATATATGAATAGAGTTTGAGACATACTGAGGCTGGTAAAAAGAAGTGCATAATTTGAGAAGAAGTGAAGTCACAGCAAATATAAATGGTAAAGGCAGCATCACAGCAGTAATGATGCAGTCTGGTATAGATGATTTCCTCCTTTCCAGCGTAGTTCAAATGCAGGAATCAGGGCCAGATAGGGTGTCCACTTCTTCCTCACTTCATTTTGTGATGAGCCGACATCCGGAAGGAGATGAGGGTCTCGGCGGGGACCAGCATTTGGACTCCGTCCTTGCTGGAACGACTGCTCCTTCCGTTGGACTTGGCGGTTGTGTATAGACGGGCCGTAGGTTCCCCATTGATCCGACCTCCCTCTTTGGGCATCCGAAAGTGCCGGTGGAGTCGGGTCCAGGATACTCGCCTGCTGCTCAGCCCCAAGGAAGTTCTCCACGAGTCGGACCGCCAAAGCTAGGGTTTCAGCAACGTGGCGTTTTACCCACGAGCGTGCGGAACAGGGTATTATTTGTAGAAATTGTTCCAAAACCACCTGCTCAAGAATTGCCTCCTTAGTGCACTCCTCGGGTTGTATCCAGTGCGTACACAAGTCCAATAATCGCTGAGCGAGGACCCGGGGTCTCAACTTAGCAGTGTACTTCATGTTCCGGAACTGCTGCCGGTAGGTCTCTGGGGTCAGACCTAGGCGATCCAGTATGGCGGCTTTAACTTGTTGGTAGTCATTGCCTGATCTGCTGGGAAGCCCTGATATGAAACCTGAGCTTCTCCTATGAGGAGCGGGGCCAAAGCAGTTGCCCAGCGATCTGTATCCCAGCCCTGAGCTTACGCAACTCTTTCAAATGTCAGTAAAAAAGCCTCTGGATTCTCGTTCGGAGCCATTTTCCTCAGGAGTATCGGGGGTCTGCTTGCAAGTTCTGGACTGGCAGACCCCTGGAATTGGGTCAGCAGCTTGGCCATTCGCTCCTCCTGTGCTGCCTGCTGCTGGGTTAGGAGCTGGGTTTGCTGCTGCCATAGTCTTTCATCTCTCTCTGCTTGTAGCCGGGCCTTTTCCTGCATTAACTGTCCCTGCTGTTTGGTCTGCTCGCACAAAAACTCTTAAAAAAATTCTTCCATTTTTTCCATTCTTGTGTGTATGTGTGTGTGTGACCCTTTGACTGCAGGGGCCTTTCAAAATCCCAGCACTTCTTGACACTATATGTTGCAGGGTACATGCAACTACACACGTGGGTTTCTTGACAAGGCTTATTTATTTAGCCTTAAAAGATATACAGCACACAAAAACAAAAATAGCTTTTCATCAGCAAACAAGAGAAAAGAAAATGGCTTTTTCTTCAGCAAACAAGAGAAAAGAAAAATTGCTTTTTCTTCAGCAGACAAACAAAACAGTTTCTCTTTAGCAGACAGTCTCACAATAATGCAGCTACCCTTTTCTATGCAGGAGACAGACAGTTCATAATTCATGTACTTTGATAACAGACCTTGTTTCAGTAATCTCTCCAGTAGCTTACTCCTCTCTCCTCAACAGCCAGCCCCATGTGTCTACAGCCTGGGGTTTTTAACACACCTTGATTAGGCAGCTGGGATCCAACTAATTGTCCTGAGGTTCCCAGCTGAAGTTAACCTAGTCAGTGCTGCACTGCAGACTAGATATAGGTTTTCCAGGCATATAGCTGGTGGCTTTTATTTACCCTGTCACAAACGGATATTTACGAGTACCAACAGATATATGCAGCCTCTCATTGGGGAATTTTATTGCACTGTAAATAATTATAAACACGAATCGTCAACGTCAATATGTTTAATAAAACTTTATTATTTTTTTGTTAAGATTAGTGGTACATAAGATGATATTTATATCATAACAAATTCTCTTATTCTAGATATTTGAATCTGACAGATCACTAGCGATCTGTATATCTGATTATGTACTTTGAGTGCAATTGATAGGGACACTTGTGTGGGGTTTCTCTTTTCTCCATCAGGCATTTGTTTATGCACAGCTCTCTTAAGGTCCAGCCACAGCATTTCCATCGAGTTGAGGTCTGGACTTTGACTGGGCCATTGCAACACCTTGATTCTTTTGTTTTTCAGCCATTCTGTTGTAGATTTGCTGGTGTGCTTGGGATCATTGTCCTGTTGCATGACCCAATTTTGGCCAAGCTTTAGCTGTCGGACAGATGGCCTCACATTTGACTCTAGAATACTTTGGTATACAGAGGAGTTCATGGTCGACTCAATGACTGCTAGTTTCCCAGGTCCTGTGGCTGCAAAACAAGCCCAAATCATCACCCCTCCACCACTGTGCTTGACAGTTGGTATGAGGTGTTTGTACTGATATGCTGTGTTTGGTTTTTGTCAAACGTGGCGCTGTGCATTATGACCAAACATCTCCACTTTGGTCTCGTCTGTCCAAAGGACATTGTTCCAGAAGTCTTGTGGTTTGTTCAGATGCAACTTTGCAAACCTAAGCCATGCTGCCATGTTCTTTTTAGAGAGAAGAGGCTTTCTCCTGGCAACCCTTCCAAACAAACTATATTTGTTCAGTCTTTTTCTAATTTTACTGTCATGAACTTTAACATTTAACATGCTAACTGAGGCCTGTAGAGTCTGAGATGTAACTCTTGGGTTTTTTGCAATTTCTCTGAGCATTGCACGGTCTGACCTTGGGGTGAATTTTCTGGGACGTCCACTCCTGGGAAGATTGGCAACTGTCTTGAATGTTTTCCACGTTTTAATAATCTTTCTCACTGTAGAATTATGGACTTTAAATTGTTTGGAAATTGCCTTATAACTCTTCCCAGATTGTTGGGCAGCAACAATTGCTTTCTAAGATCATTGCTAATGTCTTTCCTCCTTGGCATTGTGTTAACACACACCTGAATGCTCCAGACCAGCAAACAGCTAAAACGTCGGCTTTTATAGAGGTGGTCACACTTGCTGATGATCAATTAATCAAGGGCATTTGATTAGCACCTGTCTGCTACTTAGCATCTTAATTCCTATGGAAGCAGTAAGGGTGTACTTAGTTTGTCACCCTTGGCTTCTCCATTTTGGCTTTATTTTTGTTAAATAAATCACGATACAGTGTAATATGTCATGTGTTGTTGTTCATCTGAGGTTGTATTTACCTAATTTTTAGACCTGCTAAGGAACAGATGATTGTTATTATGTCCTGATATGTAAAACCATCGAATTCAAAGAGGGTGTGCTTTCTTTTTCACACAACGGTGTGTGTGTGTGTATATTTGTGTGTGTGTGTGTGTATTTTCATCTTCACACAAACCCCTCCCTTCATCCTCCC
Source organism: Ascaphus truei (assembly GCF_040206685.1). Classification (NCBI taxonomy): domain Eukaryota; kingdom Metazoa; phylum Chordata; class Amphibia; order Anura; family Ascaphidae; genus Ascaphus; species Ascaphus truei. The sequence goes on from NC_134485.1 coordinate 353,414,525, forward strand.
TCCCTGTCATTCTCAGCCCCCAACCCCCTCCCCCCACCCCCCCCAGGATAGCCAGAAAAAAAACCACACACACACAACAGTACATGTATAAGTACAAATACAAATACACACACACATGCCAGGACAAAATAGAACAAATACACACAGGAAAGAGGACACAGGACACAGCCTCACCTCTCTCTGCTCCATGCTTTTCGTACGCTCTTTGGACACACCCTCAGGCTCCTGCTACCTCCTCCTGATTGGCTGCTGCTGTGTAATGCAGCCAATCAAGATGGAGGAAGCTGCCCAGCCCCCTAGCAGCAGCAGCCCTGCTCCCTCCCTTTTCAGGATCACAGAAGAGAGTGAGAGTCTGAGGTCGGTGCAGAGAACTCGTGCCCCCTTTCTGCTGCCCCAGTCTGCACATGTGCAGTATGCTACTTCTGTTTCATAGGAAGTCACAACTCAACCCTTTTTACCCTATGAGATTTTCCAATGAGCTTCTGTCAGCTAAGAAGTTTCACTTCAATAAAGATATACCGGTACATACTTATATATATTTACTGTTGATCAAAACATGGATGCAAATAAGTGTTTTTTCCTTTCCATCATCATATTTTGCTGTTGTTTACAATGTTGAGTATAATCCTTTTTCAAATGTGTTTGTGTAATTCTAATAATATGAATCTGCAAATATAACAGTTTCCCATAGATGATATACTTTGTAACCAGTTTTGTAGCTGCCAGACTTTGATTCATAGCCTTCATTGTCAGTGTTTATCATGGTAGCACAGACTGTCTCTCTACATTTGAGTGGTTGGGAAAAGTAAAAAAAAAAAAGGAGAAGTGAATTGGTTATGTAGCCATGCTGTAAAATGGCCTACAGTTTTCTCTCATGCTGGCAGTAAGCCTGGTAAGTTACAGGGTTGCCAGCATCAATCATGGAGGTTTGCCCTCACACCCTGGTGAGGTGTCATATGTATTCAAGGGGAGTGGTAACATGCTCTGAGTCCACCGTTAGTGACATCAGAGATGTGCCAGGTTCCAGAGGTATATAAGGCACAGCACTGTCCAAAGTTAGTGTGTTCTACAAGGCTGAGCAGAGCAGAAGGCCAGAGTGTACTAGTGAAGTAACTAGTGACACTGCTCTAATTCAGAGGCCAGCAGTAGCAAGGCTGGCTGGGCCTACACTGTTTCCAGGGACCTGGCACAGGAGGTGATCTCCCTGAGGGGAGAGGTGATTCCACTTGTTTAAGCAGCAGACCTTTCAAAGGGAAGTACCAGCCAAGATGAGCGGCTGAGTTGCTGGCTGTGAAGGGCAGCTGGCCCATACTATCAACCAATAAAGATGTCCAGTTCTGAATCAACTCCACTGTGTGAGACTGAAGTTACTCTCCAGCGGAAGGCACCACCGAGAAGGAGTTCCTCATCAGAACCATCTCCTTGCGGATGCAGAGATCCTGATGAGGTGGAGGCGCTGCACTGTATGTAGGTAGGACTCAAGCACACTACCTCAGCTGCCTGTCTGGGTTGATATTCCCCATACACCATCATGCGGGAGACTCAGGAGTCCTGTTGCCAACAGGTGCACCACCAGACACGACCATGTAATGGGGACTGGTTAGACCACAGGGGCCAATGTGAGATTGGGTGGGTCAGCCAAGTCAGAAAATCCGTTACAGTTAATTGATACTAGAAACCAAATTCATTTGACAGATTATCCCAAAGAATACAAGTGATCTCAACGAGGTAGTGGATTTTAAACCATTTCAAGATTAATACATGCCAGTGGGAAATAAATGTTGATATATTTATGTATGATATCAATTATATATATTTTTAAATACTGTAAATACAATATGTATTATTTTCCCATTTTTTCTTTTATAATATTATATATTATTCTTTTATAATAATTTTAATTGATTTTTATTTTTATTTGCAAGGTTTGAATTTGAGGAAGCAAGATGAGTGTGTGCTGGCTTCTCCCCCAGAGGAGTAGGTAGTGAAACAAGCATAGGGTAGATTCCCAGGACATATTTGAAAACGAGAGCTAACTTTGAATGTATTACTTCCGGGTAAAACATTATATAAATAAATAAATATATTGCCTACAGTATGCACGTGAGAATAATGTGTAATGTGAGGATTTGAAAATACTAAAAGAAAGTCCTTAGGCACATGAGGAGAGAAAGAGGAGGGAGGGAAAAAAAATAAATGAAACAATATATGTTGTAGTATGGTTAGTAAAAATGAGTACATGATAAAAGTTAAGTAATGCACTCACAAAATGAGTACTTTTTAGTTGTCTTTCTACTGGTGTATTGCTGGATAAATCTCTAAGTACTGTCTAACCTCTAATGCAGGGGTACGTGAAATTTTCTGGGGGTCTGGGGGCGCATCGCATATGTAGGCCCCGCGCTCTTCCGCAAAGCATTTAAATTAAATGCCAATGGAGTGTGCAAGGCCTCTGTAAGTTCCCTTATCTTGCCTGCGGCGGCTTCTGGCGACACATCAGAAACGCCGGTGACAAGTGTAATGGGTATTCCCCTATCTCAATCGCAGATAGAGTGCATGTGAGGGGGAACCTATGCGTTACCAGGTGTGGTGCGTATACCTGTAGGTTCACAAGAGACATGAGCCTCCGCTTGCTGGGAACCTGGGGTGAATCCTCTGGAACGATCTGGTTTACAGCGCCTCCACCTGTGTAGGATTCTAGGAATGTAGAAGGTTGCCTACACAGGACCCACATACACAATAAGTACATACACCGAAGTATATATATGAACAGTTTACTGTATATGCAACATAACCATAGCTTCACAGATAACGTAATATGTGTATCCCTTTTCTGACTAGGAGTACCACTGGCCATCGCGTCACGCAGGACACAACTCTCCACCGTGTCCAATGTCCCACCACCATACAGTGCCCACAATAATTGGGTGCTAGGCACCAACGTCCCAGTTTCCTGGATCCCCACCCAGATGTGTGGTAGCGCTGCTCACGTGTGTATAGTATATAGAAGGTGTATTGTTGGTGCACTTATGAAGGTACCTGCCGAGTGCTCCTGCACCCGGGCCTGCAGACAACTTCGAAAATGATCCGCCGCTCAGTGATCCTGTCTGCGATATCCTGCCTTTCCTAGCACGAGGATCCGTCAGGGGCGATCCCACCCTGGAGATAGTCCTTATCTCTTTGTAGGGTAGGCTTGAGCCCAAGCCTCTTCGCGGGGAGCGCAGCGTCCGCTGTGTCCCTAACTGACAATATCACTAATGGGGCAAAATCCCTTACCTAGGGCCTGTCCCTGTAGCACAACAAACTGTAATGTGGCTCAGGACCTGACTGGGGCCTAGGGGGCTGCTGGCCTACTGCAGTGGGTCACAGACACCTGCACTCACCTCCTACCCCTAGCTCTTCCTCACGTGGGCTCAGCACGCGAAAAATTTATCTATCCCCCAGAGCAGGGAGATACGCCAGCCCTATTGGCTCCCTGGCATCATGTGGGGCGCTCCCGAGGCTCATGGGACTTGTAGTCCCGTCCAAGAGCCTTCCCTGGTAGGCTAGTGCTTCGCGGGCTGTACTCGTGCATGCGCAACTCGTAAGGGCTGCCGGAGCTCCACTGCGCATGCGCAACTTCGCACAAGATGGCGGCGCCCTACATTGGAGTCTCCGGCAATGCGCACATCCTGCCCAACCACCAGCTGTCCTCCCGTACCTCCAACAACCGCCTCACACACACCGGAGGTGCGCACATGCTCCCGCACCTCCCGGTGTGTACCTGGAGAGGGGAGTTCTGACCCGCAGAGGGGGACCTGGCTACACAAGGTAATGGGGGGCAGGGGGGGCCCGGGCTGGGGGGGCCCGCTCACGAAAATGGTTGCACACCCCTGCTCTAATTTACCTGGTGTGGTTATTGTCCATTGCAGTACACTACGTTGGACACAAGAGGGTGCACATCACTACTATAGTATCCAAGATTAAAGCCCAGAAAAAACAAGGTTCCATTAAAGGCACCATCCCATATAGACGACCAATTGAATTCCTTAGGGAATGACTATTTGTTTTCTTTATCCTTATCCTACCCTGTCCTTTTAAGAGAACTAATACATTTAGGGGGCATCACACAAAAGTGAGTGGCAAGAGGAAATCAAACCCTTCCCAAGCCTAACTTTAAAAAATAAATAAATAATACGTATAGGTGTCAAATTTGGGTAAAAAATGTATCAATCACACAAATGAGACTGGAATTAGTTCACTTTTCTCCTAGGAGGGATTGCCTCTACAATTGAGTTAACATGACTTTAACCCAGGGGAGCGCAAACTTTTGGAGCTGCGCCCCCCTGCCTTCCCTCCCCAGGTGCTCGCGTCCCCGTCCACCCTTGCCTTGGTGCAGCGTCAAATGACACCGCGGGGTCATGTGATGTCACATTGCCATGGGGACGAGTCCTGAAGCCGGCAGAATCAAGGTATGTTGAGGTTGCAGAGGCCTCACGTGATTCCCACAGCATTTAAATGAAATGCCGGGGGAAGAGCACAGGGCTTCTGCAACCACCGTGCCCCCCCCCCCTCCCCTCCGAAAAATATCGCGCCCCCCCCTCCCCGAGTTTGCGCACCCCTGCTTTAACCTAACTTAATGTCACGTTAAGCCTTTTCGTATATCTTCAAGGGTCACTAACATAATGTTAAGTCCTATTTTCTCCCCTAATAAAAGCATTGTGGGAACTATAACAGCCGTTAGAGATAAGGAGTTGCAGAAGAGGTGTTTACCCTAGCATCACATATCCACTAAAGTCTGTTAAGGTTAACAAGGGGACTTACGATTTCTTATTTAGTCCTCATATTATTATCATCACCACAAACTAGATTTTTTTTATGTCAAGATTTTAAAATAGATAATTTACATAATTGGTTATATTTCCATATTTCCTATACTCAGAGTCTAGCATTTTTAACAATAGCCACATGTATATGTGGTTATTGATTAATGTAGATATTTACATTTTCTAAAAATATACATGTTTAGAGATTATGATCACACTATTCCATCTCTTTATTTTTTCAAAATTGTATATTTTATCTTTTTCTCATTTTGTATATATTTTCACTAATCATAAACTGGTTGTAATTAGAGATGGACACTTTTTTTTTTTTTGTGGATTTCAATCCGCTTCAGATCAGCCGGTTTCTCTGGTCCACGGATCAGCCTCAAAAATGAAAATCCAACATTTGAGATTTTTGGAGAGACATCTGTCTACTAGCATATTTCCAAGGGATATCTATTCCAGCGGTGCAGCAGGAAAAGTTTGCGCTCCCCTGATCTACTGTATTCTGTGGGTTGTAACCTTAAAAGGACTTCAAACCAAAGTAATATGTACTGAGAGCTATGAGTTACTGAAGCCAGGTGACATTAAATAAAACGCAGGTTTTCTGACACACACACAAGTAAAAACAAGGTAAAGCACAGCAAGTGAAGCAGATGACAAGAGAAATAAATAAACGAGGTGAGCCGGTGACCTGAGTTAGACCTTAGACCTGTACGTCTGACTGAAAAAAGCTTTGGGACATATGTATTTTCACTGGTTCCCCCTGGTCTCTCTCCCCCCCACCCTCCTCCCCGCACAGTCCTGTTCAACTGAATTTATAATACAAATTGTTACAAGTATCCATGATATCAGTGTGTGCAAAAATTTATTGAATTGTCTTTTCCACCCCCCCTGGTCTCTCTTTCCCCCCCCATGTCTCTCCCCCCCCCGTCTCTCTTTACCCCCTCCCCCGGTCTTTCTTCCCCCCCCCCCTGGTCTCTCTTTCCCCCCCCCCTGGTCTCTCTTCCCCCCCCCCCTTCCCCGGTCTCTCTTTCCCCCTCCTCCTCCAGTCTCTCTTCCCCCCCCCTGGTCTCTCTTTCCCCCCCCCCTGGTCTCTCTTTCCCCCCCCTCCCCGGGTCTCTCTTTCCCCCCCCTCCCCGGGTCTCTCTTTCCCCCCCCCCCTTAATCTCTTTCCCCCCCCCCGGTCTCTCTTTCCCCCCCCCCCCTGGTCTCTCTTTCCCCCCCTCCCCCAGTCTCTCTTTCCCCCCCTCCCCCAGTCTCTCTTTCCCCCCCCTCCCCCGATCTCTCTTCCCCCCCCCCCCTGGTCTCTCTTTCTCTCCCCCCCCCTGGTCTCTCTTCCCCCCCCCCCTGCATGCCGCACCTCTAGAAATGTGTGAATCATTGGACGACTTTTGACTTCGCCGCAAGAGAGGAGTCCTAGTTTACTAGTCTCTCATCCTATTAGCGTATCACCTACATATCTCAGGTTTGCTCCTTTTTGTGAGCAGGTGTCTCTCCAAGTGATGTTTGAAGGTGAATTTTGGGGGATATATATACAGGCGCACCTGGGACTCTAATAAAACAGCTCTCTCTCTTCAGAAGATTGTAGAGCTATAGGTCACTGTGCACTTTAATGTATAACCGACATCTAAAAAAGGTTTTTATCAATGTTCACTTCTTGTTGTACTGACGTGGCAAAGCCTTTCCTACAGGCATAGTAAAAAGCAGACGGATTTTGGCCTATGATGCCAAATTACAGTTGAATATGTTAGAGGCTAAACCATACCAAAAAATGTGCTAAATTAATATGGTGCGTTGAATGAACAATATGGAGCAAAAACATAGAAACACCAAACACCAACCAAAAACACCAATCATATGTTATAAATAAAGAAATAAAAATAAACCTGATAAATGTACACAAAAAAACCCACAGTGGTGCACAAATATGCATATAGTAAGTACAGTATATGTATTTGAAATTTGTGTTGAAAAATAAAATTGTGACCAATAACCTACAAATATTTTAACAAATATATATTTTTCGATAAAAAAAAAAAGGTCCCTGTGGCAAGCAAGGGGGTTATACAAATGTCCCATAGGTAGCAAATAGTGCAGCTGGATGGATGGATGACTCCTCTGCAAACAAATAACAGAAGCACAAACATGACATAAAACCTTTATGGGAGATTTATGGCAGAACAGTATTGTAATTACAGCAATTCAGATGTAAAATCACTTTGTAACCGAGGGGTATCTCCACATTTACGTGAGCATTTGCTTCCCTGCCTGGCTACAATACTTCCCCTCTTTTCGATCGGGAAGTGAGCCACTATGTGTCGCCCAGTACTAAAGGTAGGATTTTTCAGCCACCACTGGACACGGTCTGGACCTTGGCAGACTGTTGTAAAATGATATTCAGTATTTATGTAATAGGTTGGCTTTATCAAACAGGTGTGGTTTGACCCTAGTTGTGCTAGTGCTATTTCCCTGTTCAATAACCCTGTGCCATTATTGTTGTTTTTCAGATATAACCATAGATGGGCCATATATACTCCGTGTTTTTGTGAATAGCAGCCCTCTGATGTTGTCTGATCAAGCATCATTAGATAAGTATCTACATTAGAATTGTATGTAAATGATGGAACTGGGTCAGAGGCAGGTGTTTAATACAAAGGTATTCTTGCTTTCTCATTATGGTGGTATATTCTGCATTATTGCAGGCATTGCATCTTAAGGACTCGGCCTTGCGTTGTAACGCAATATGTTGTGTTATCAGCAGGAACAATGAAGCCTGCTACCTCTGTAAATACACACTAGCATTCACTCTAATGTTCTATGGTGGTGTCAACATCAGAGATTCATTTTTATAAGTGCTTTGTGATCATTTGGCGTGTGTCTCTCTGAAGCTGCTGGCATTGGTGATAGCCGGACATCTGTCCTCATTGTTGCCTTAGTCGGATGTGTTAATGGACTAACTTTAGAGGTACAAGCTCCCAGCTATCATGATCTTACATGAAGGCTCGTCAACTTGCGGCCCATGGGGAAAAAAACGGCCCACAAAAGGTTTCACAGATACCCCTCTCTGATCGTCTTCACCTGCTAATTTCAAGGCTGTTGCTCAAGCAGTCAAACTCATTTTAGAACTAATATACTGAAAACATTTGATGGAAATAGCACAAATGTTTGTAACATTCACAATGCTAGTGTTTTATTGAATTATAATTGTTTTTCAGTCTCGTTATTTTTATTTAAGATTACACTGCAATACTCTCATTGCCCTCTTAATCTGAATTATTTTCTGATCTGGCCCTTTTGAAAAAGTACTTGAATAGCCTCCGTCTTACATGATGCTGAGATGCAAATTGCTCTGGCTCCCTTTGGCACTGAAATGGTTAACTTCCTGTTTTTACAATACATTAAGATGGGAAATTCAAGGGGCGTGTCGATGACGTCGACCGAGACGGAAGGGTAAGAGGAGAGCTCCTGAGACCCTTATGCAGCAAACTAATTAATAATAGATTCACCCCGAATTTTCCGACCGCAAAATACACTTATCAGACCCCGAACCGCTCAGGCATGTCCCACAAGTCGAAAACCCAGCCCGGGCAGGGAGTAACAAAGTTTTTTACCCCGGCGAAGCAAAGCTCTGACTCGAGCTCAAAAAAACAAGATGGTGCCTCACCGCCCGGCGCACGTGGAGCAAAATCCCCGGTCATGGAGCGGGACCGACCGCAAGAGTTGCCATCCACGGAGGAGGGAGTTACAAAGGCCTTCCTGGAGGAGCTGCACAACAAGCTCTACCGATCCCTACAGTCCAACCTGCGAGAAACAGGACATAGAAGGCCTAACAAAAAGAACCGCAACATTGGAGACTAAGTTAGAGGAGGCCCTCAAACACCAAGTGGCAGCAGACATGGAAATCAACCGGCTGGGCGCGGAGGTGCGCTCTTTACAGGACGACATCGAGGACCAAGAGAACCGCGACCGCCGCCAAAACCTCAGAATACGCGGGGTTCCGGAAGCGGTTCTCCCAGGTCACCTCAGAGAGTACCTCAGAGACTTTTTCACTACCGTCTGCGAGGACCTCGAGGAAAGGGAACTCGAAATCGACAGGACACACCGTGCGCTGGGCCCGAGATCGGACGACCCCAACCGGAGAAGGGACGTGGTCGTCCGAATGCACAGCTACTCGGCCAAGGAAAAGATAGTTAACGCCTGCCGGGAGAAGGACCCTGTTCGGTTTCGGAAAGAGCCCATACAAGTCTACAGCGACTTGTCAAAGAAAACTATTTTCCGCCGTAAAGAGCTGTGGCCATTGACTCTGTTGCTAAGAGACAACGGAATTAAGTACAAATGGGGGTTTCCCTTTAAACTGATCATGCACCATAAAGGGAAATATCTCACCATCCGCTACCCAGAAGACATGCCTCAGATGGCCCGAGCTCTGGGCCTACCCCTCCCCCCCCCGCATCCTGGTCCACGGAGGAACGTGGCCCCCAGAGGCAGGAGACTGAAGACCCCCCGGTGCGAGTCTCGGAGCGTCTAGCGGAGCAAAGGCAGTCAAAGCCGAGATAACTTCCCCGAGACACAGAACCCCAGCAGATCCGGAGCCGTCAAAAGTTTGTAGCAGCCCGCCAGGGAGGGACCCTACCTGCGGCATGAACGAAGACCATGCTAGCCCCTGGTAAGCATCCCCCTACGGAAGAACCCCTAGTTGAACTCACCTATGCCGGCCCCGAATGGATGCACAAGCGGGACGAGGGTGAAGACGACTGACATCAACACCGGAGCAAGTGGAGAGTCCCGCGAGACTACACCATACTCCGAGACACAGCTCGGACTCTGCTTTCCCTCGGCAACGCGAAGGCGGATGTTATCCACCTAACGGAGTGGAGTAACCTCCCGACTGGGACTGAGACAACCGGACTGTGATAAAACATGGATCCAGGGGTGAATTGAGGCTGCTGCCTCTCCCCCGAGTTTTGATCCCCCCCCCCTGGCTTCCGTTGAAATGCCAGCTCCAGAAGGGTCTGTAACATAGAGCCTAACTAGGCATATTTTAATCTCTGTGTGCTGCCTCGAAAGAGAGTTAAAATAGTTATAAGTTTGTTGTTATACATTAGTATTAATTTAGGCCAAGGTTCAAAAAATGACTGTGCTTTACCCCCCCCTGCCCCACGGCCACCTACCCTGGCACCCTAACCCCCTTCTTACTCCAGCCCTCCCCACTGTACCCCCCACCCTGCCTGCCGCTCTCCCCTCCCACCGTCCTTCCTCCCCCCCAAGCATCCCCCCCCCCCACAGTCCTCCCCCCCCCCAGCCTCTCCCCCCTCCCAGCTCCCGCTCCCCGCTCCCCCTCCCCGCGCTCTCCCTCCCCCACCCCCTGATACTCTCAAGGTGCGCATCAGGACAGCGGAAAGCATACTGAGAAACGCTGAACTTATTACTGCATTCTGCCTCTAGGCAAGGCTGGGGCAATACAGAATGTATAAGGTTGCATATCCTGTATAAAACGAGTATGTTCAAATGTATATATCCCACCCCTTGTGACCCTCCCAGCACATATATGTTCCCCACCCCCCCCCCCCTCACCATCCCCACTCCCACCCTACCCTCTCCCCCCACCCCCGGATATCCCCAATACCCAGATCAGGACAGCTAAAGGTTTCAAAGAGATTCGGATCCTTGGACTGGGGGATGCCCCAGTGTGAGGCTATGCATATAAATAATGTATAAGGTTGTAGAAGTTTATATAAGACAAATGGGCCTGAATGTACATCTCTCCCCCTTCCGCACCCCTCACAGCACATATATGCTCCCCACTTCCCCTTTCTCCCCCTCCCATCCCCTTCCCCCCCTCCCCCCTCCCATCCTCTTCCCCCCTTCCCCCACCCCGCCCCCTGTTAATTCCAAACGTGTAACTCAAGACATCCTCAAAGAAATTATGATCTTTGACTGAATGCTGCCCACTTTTACAAGGTTGTGACTAATGAAAATGCATAAGACTGTATAGGCTGTATAAAACAAAGGTGTCTAAATGTACAAGTACACTGGCGACACACTTTATTCGAGCTCGGCTAGTCCCACGAATTCGGGTATACCCGGGTGTATTGAGGTTTGTGACTGTTTTCTGCCCGAGTGCATTGAGGTATTTTCCAGGCAGGGATTGAAGCATTTTATTCCCGCTGGCTGCAATACTGCACAGTATATATATATATACTGCATTACAATTCATGAATTTATGCCATCTGGTAGACATGCGAAGCATTGCAGCCTATTAAATCCTAATCATTATCATTTAACAGATCAGCCGCCCGTCAGCCAGGCATGAACCCAGGCTGGGAAGGCAAACACAACGGGGCTTGTCAGAGGTGAGGAGCGGCGCATTCCAGGTATCTGCCAGGTACATACCGGGTATTTGCTCGAATAAAGTGTGTCGGTGCAGTACAAGTATCACCTCCCCGTACCCCTCTCAGCACCTATAAGCTTCCCACCTTCTCTTCCCCCCCTCCCCACCACTTTCCAGACTATTATACTACTTTCAGACACTCCCAGTCCGGGTACCTGGCACTGAACTAAAGAGCATACAGAACAGAATGTTTAACTTTATTTGGCAGGGCAAAAGACCCAGAGTAGCAAGATCGGTCCTGATGGCACCAAGAGGAAGGGGGGTTATGGCCGTCCCAGACATACAAAAATACTATATAGCAGCACAATTGAAACAGGCTGTTATGTGGAATGCCGACCCAGCCAAACACTGCTGGATCGATATAGAATCTAAGTATGCCAGAATGCCTTCTCTGCAGGCCTGCCTTTGGAGTATGGACAGGGGAGATAGGCAAGCACAAAACCTAAAGCTACAAGCGTCACTACTTACATGGGAAATATGGTCAAAATACAAGACCAGATTCGGCCTTTGCTCAGCTAGTCCGCAACTCACGCACCTAACTAATAACCCAAAATCCACCCCGGGATGTAGATCCAAGTTATACGAGCAATTAAAATCAAAGGGGATCGGGACGATCGCGGATCTTCTAAGCTTTGATACGTTCCTGAGTTACCAAGAAGTACGCGCCAAATATAAGATCAGGGAACTGGACACATTCAAATATCTACAAATCAGACACTTTGCCCAAAAGATATGTCCAGCCCCAGAATTCCCCTCTCTTACCAAATTCGAGCGACTCTGTAAAGCAAACACCTACCAAAAGGGACTAATATCCGATATATATGATATCATAGAAAATTCGGTGGCCCCCCAAGATCACGATTATATGCTCAAATGGGCTGCAGATTTGAACATTACAATAGAAAGAGAGATTTGGGAGGAAATCTGGCAGGCAGCCTCGGGAACGTCCCTATGCACTATAATGAAGGAGAACATTTATAAAATTCTCTATCACTGGTACCTCACCCTAGAGAGATTAAGCCAGATCTACCCCCCTGGCGTCAGACCTATGTTGGAGAGGCTGCGGACTTAGAGGGGACATGGCCCACATCTGGTGGACCTGTCCGGAAATTGTTAAGTATTGGGCTAAGGTCCACAATTTGATAAAAGAAGTCACAGATCTAGAATTACCTATAGAACCGCTGACCTTCTTACTTGCAAGGCCAATACCCGGAATTGGCCGGACAACTAGAAAATTAATCTCCCATATTCTAACAGCGGCCAGATGTGAGATAGCGGCTTCCTGGAAGAAACAAACCACCCCATCCAAAAGGTCCATTAAAAGAAGGATCAGTGAAGTGATGCTAATGGAGAAGTTGACGGCAATGCTCAGGCAAAAGCTCATAACATTCGACAAGATATGGGAGCCCTGGTCACTCCTCACGAGAAGAGGTCCATAGCCGATACTACTTCAAAGAGCAAACTAGCCCCCCCGCACCCCAGCGCCGCCCCTTGTTGCCGATGGACCCAGAAACACGGCCCACGAGATGTGACCACCCCCCTCCCCAACCCCCCCCCCCCCCTCCCCAACCCCCCTCCCCTCGCCCCTCTGTCCTCATCCTCCGAGGACCTCCTTTTCTAGGACAACCAAGGTTGCCCTTTCTTCCCCCCACAAAAAGTTAAAATGTTTTTGTATTAGGCTGTGAAATGAACCTGTAAATCATCTGTTGTACCAATGCCTAATAAAATTATTTGGAAAAAAAAAAAAAGATGGGAAATTCAATATCAAGATGCACAAGGTACCAGACTCGCTTTGATGTGGGAGGTGGGGCAGATACGGTACCCACTGCAGGTCTAACACTTACATGCGGGTACAGGAATTTATATTTATTATACAGTACAATAATAAAATAATGACACAAATCTAATCAATAAACTAAATGTGCTAATACAGTGAATGAAAAAACAGTCCTATCAAAGAGGCAGTCAGGAGTCATATGGAGTTAAAGTTACATCTGGCGCCAAATAGTCAGTGGAATGTCCTGTACTCCTCAAGGGATCCGCACACTTGCTCGACAGACCATGCAAAGAAAAGAACACAAACAAACAAAAATCATAGCGCAACACTGTAGGGTAAGCAGTACTGCACTAATACACACAAACAGTTAAGAATCCTAGCGACTATTAAAATAATTATTTATTAAAAAGAACTATGCCAAGACCGACAATGGCAAATACAAGGAACCGCAGGTCATCCGGAGCACAAAAATTGGAGCCCTACTTACATACAGCAAGGTTTAAACTCGCATGGTAGGAACAAGTCCTAGGTAGAGATGATCTCCCTGGCGGGTGATGCCTCTGCTCCACTGCGGCTCAGACACCAGTCAGTCCTTACTATTTTTTCTGCAGACAGACAACAGTGAATCCACTGTTTCAGTGTGCAGAAAAAATAGTGACATCTACGAAACGCGTAAGGCTAGTGGCACAGCCACTATTTGACTGACTTTGGACGTTTAAGGACATTTGGCCTTGGAGCCCAACTTTCCCTTCAGCCTGCCAGCTGTTCCTTTAAGGCAACGGGCACTATCGCGCGCGGGCGCGCAGAGACTTCCTGTTGCTCCGTAGGAGGAAGTGAGGCGTGTGTCTACACGCGGTGCAGAGCTGTGGACCCCGCACACCAGCCCCCACGGCCGGAGCTGTTCCGGTTACCATCGTAAGGACTGACTGGTGCCTGAGCCGCAGTGGAGCAGAGGCATCACCCGCCAGGGAGATCATCTCTACCTAGGACTTGTTCCTACCATGCGAGTTTAAACCTTGCTGTATGTAAGTAGGGCTCCAATTTTTGTGCTCCGGATGACCTGCGGTTCCTTGTATTTGCCATTGTCGGTCTTGGCATAGTTCTTTTTAATAAATAATTATTTTAATAGTCGCTAGGATTCTTAACTGTTTGTGTGTATTAGTGCAGTACTGCTTACCCTACAGTGTTGCGCTATGATTTTTGTTTGTTTGTGTTCTTTTCTTTGCATGGTCTGTCGAGCAAGTGTGCGGATCCCTTGAGGAGTACAGGACATTCCACTGACTATTTGGCGCCAGGTTTTTCTTTATTTTGGTTTATTCTGTTAGTACTGGCAGTATCACCGGGCAGCCATCCTTTATTATAAGTTTTTTAATATCACACTGTGTATTACACTTTAGCGCTAGTTCACATTTTTTTCTTCACCATTTTTGAGTTAAAGTTACATGTTATATTAGATATTAAATACAGGCATACCCCGCATTAACGTACGCAATGGGACCGGAGCATGTATGTAAAGTGAAAATTTACTTAAAGTGAAGCACTACCTTTTTCCCACTTATCGATGCATGTACTGTACTGCAATCATCATATACGGGCGTAACTGATGTAAATAACGCAAGTGGAACAGGCTCTATAGTCTCCCCGCTTGCGCACAGCTTCGGAATAGGTAGGGAGCCGGTATTGTTGTTCAGGATGTGCTGACAGATGCATGCGTGAGCTGCTGTTTGACTATTGAGCGAGATGTACTTACTCGTGAGTGTACTTAAAGTGAGTGTCCTTAAACCGGGGTATGCCTGTATTAGTTTTACATTTCTTCATATATCTACATTGAAGGTGATGGTAATATCCCATTCTTTCAGACCAGAATTACTTGAACCACCCTACATTTGTCCTAAGACTCAAATATGTACAACTCTCCACTTGTATTATAGATCATGATATAAGCTATAGGTTTTAGTGTGCATACAATTGGGGGCTGTCTCTCCCTCTACCCATTTGGGAGTGGAGGTTCCTCAGAGTTCAACTCCGTTACCAAGAGGCCATGTTTTAAAAATTCCTCTAACCTAAAATGAACCAATTATTCTAGCCTTGTCTATCACTAAGGCAAGTTGAAAAACCTGGCCAGTTTCTAGCACCTTGAGCACCAAACAAAACAAACATAACATCCAGAGCAAATATTGTTTATAAGTGCATATTAAAAAATATTTTATTATGTTCATAATACACAGAGTACCAAAAGAAATCTGTAAACACACAATAAAAATATAAGAATTAGTCCGTTTTCTAAAATGAGGAATGTTGCCTACAAGTAACGTGTAATGGATAATCCTGTACTCCTCAGGGGATCAGCACACTTGCTTGACAGGTGTGGAACCGGAGGAGGAAGTGAGGAGAGCGGCCTCACGTGGAGTAGAGCTGTGTGCCCCACGAGCGGGCCTCCGTCACTGTCACTGTTCCTGGTAACCCCTGAAGGGAGGGTCTGCACGAGAGTCGTGGAGCAGCAGGAATAACATCTCTGCTAAGATATCATCAGCACCAAGAGGACTCTACAGTATGTTGCATTGCGAGCTTATGCCTTGCTGCTTGTAAGTAGGGCTCTGATTTTTCCACCTAGATGACCAGCGGTGTTCCTAATTGTCCTACCATTTTATGGCATAGTTCTTTTTATTTAATAAATAGTATTTTTATAGTCACTAAGAGTCTCTATGTTGTATGTGTAGTGTAGACCTGTTGTAACCCTGCAGAGTTGCACTATGATCTGTGTCTGTTTGTGTTTTTTCCCTTACATGGCCTGTCAAGCAAGTGTGCTGATCCCCTGAGGAGTACAGGATAATCCATTGAACTTTTGGCGCCAGGTTTTTTTTTTCTTTGTTTCCAAGTATTTTCTGTTAGTACTGACAGTATTACTAGGCAGCCATTATATTTTGTATTTTTAACTTGTCATATTGGTGTTTTAATCTTTAGCGCTTGTTCACTTTTTAACTTTTTTTTACAAGAAACGTGTACAAATCAATGCAACGAAACTTCCATTCATATTAATATAATATGCATTCTGTAAATGGTTTTCTCCTTTTCATCTAAACTTCTTTCCGGGGCTTCTTTTGCCGAGGTGCATTTTCCGTAGTTCTAGCCAGGACTGCCATAATAATAGTCCTGGTATAACAACCCAAATGCCATTAAAGAACACCAAGTAGACCCACAGGTACAGCCAGTTGCTGGTGTTAAGGTTGGGGCTGCCATTTAGCCAGTCTGGACAAAAGGTCATCCACCCTCCATATAATTCACATACACATAATGTAATTTGTATGAAGTGCCTGGAACAGACAAAAAGCAGGTCAAACCATAATGAGAATTACAATGTACAGAGAGGGAGACTGAGTGACTGTGGAACAGTTTGCTGGCAGAGAATATTATATTGTCAACCTGACCATTTTATCATGTTAAAGTCTAATAGACCTCCAATGATCTGGCACTGTTGCAAGTAAATAAGAAGTTAGAGATCAGGGGGAAAGCTGCTTTAAACTGCGAGTTGAAGCCATTGAAAGATATTTTAGCAAGAGATGTATAGAGCTTTAGCACCAAAGCTTGGAGACATGATAATGTTCTGCTCCCACTAAGAAATCAGCAGCAAGCTGGAGATTTGCCCTTTTTAGTGCTGTGTAGGTCTGTAAAACATGTACTATGAAAAGGTATGATCTTTAATCGCCCGCAAGGTTTAACTCACGGATTACTTTAGGCAAAAAGAGGAGGAGGATACCGTATAAAATCTAATTTCTGCTTCTCGTTGGAAGATTCACTCCTTTTTTCATAAAATCATATGTCACCAACTTTGTAAAGCCAAAAATATATAGAGTTTCTAATGCATTCACGTGACATTACATAAAAAGGAATTTCCCCCCAAAAACGGGGAAATCAAATAGAATATGAATGTTAGTGTAAGCAACACTAACACAAGAAGGGTGGTGGAGGGGAAGTGGCTTAATTTTCCCAGGCCCAGTAAGGACCTTTTATTTTTAAATTGTATTGTAACAGGGGGCCCCCGGAGTTCAATCCCATTAATGTCAGTTCCAGTGGGCCCTCTACTTCTGGAGATACTTACCTTCGTAGTAGGTGCAGGTAGCTGCTCCAGCTACCTAGCTGGGGTTCACTAAATGGTCGCTTTTCAAAGCTCCCACGCCCAGCGGGCCAATAGGTAGCTGTGATGCCATCGGTGTGGCTTCCTATTGGCCCATGTGACGTGGGAGCTGTAAAATGCAGAGGGATACCGGCACCCCCTTTGGAGGTAAGTATCTCTGGAAGTAGGGGGTTCCCGAAATTGAAATGAATGATTCCGCTCCGGAGACCCCCTGCTTCAATCCGATCTCTAAAAAAATATCAATCAATAGCTTGGATTGCTGCTTTAAAGTGCCAGGCCCTCTAAGCCCAATGCTTTCTGCTGCGCTGTGACTCTTTCACTGCCACTAAATAAGCTCCCTGCCCTGCTCAACAAATGCCAGCAGAATTCAACACAGCCCGACACTACCGGGGCACCGTCCCATTTTGGAACACTGGACCCTGATATGTCTCTGGACTGCCCTGAGTTTAGAAGGGCTTTTGGGGTTCAGCATGGGTGGTGGAGATTATATTTTTTAATGATGGTTCTTGCAACTTGCCATAGACATTTGAAAAACTTAACCTTTTCGGTGCCAGAGTCCCAGCAGCACCAGTGTGCCATTGGACTTCCGTAATTGCAACCATGTGATCGCTGTGGTAGAGATCACGTGGTGACAGCCAGCACCTTGATTACAAACACTGAAGGGGAATTCCCTCCACTTCTGTTTCCATCTTGTTCAGCGCTTCATCCGAGAAAGGTAGGCCGGATGTACCGCCTGTACATAGAACGTCACAATGGTCCCTGGCGTGCCGACCCTCACGGCGTGCCCATGCCAGGTACATAAATGAGGCATTGTAAAGATTAAAACTGCGCTTGTAGTGCCGGTGACAGCGACGTTGCGTCAAAACAAATGCATTGCCGTCGCGTACGCTTATAGTAAGCGCGGCGAGATGGAGCAACGGCTTGGTCGCGATCCCTGGAAGTCATCTCTATTTGATTTTTCCAGCGACAGCAGCCTGACGTCACCGGCACTGTAAGCGTAGCCTATGGATAATGGGTTACAGATTTGCATGCAGGACTAAAAAAAAAAGTGTGGAAGAGGGAGGTATAAAACTTATGTTTGCTGTTGGGTTGCTTTTGCAAATAATTTGATGCCACTAGGTAATTCACAGCATAAGGCGATACTCACCTGTAGTATTTATCCTTGATGATCGCATAAATTAGTAATAAAGCTAAAAGCCCATCCAAAACAACAGTAAGGATTTCAAGAGATACAATTGTTGGATCAGAATGAAGCCACCGTGTGTCTGCTTTTCCATATTCTTTCCCTACAAAGCATAGAAAATTCAGAGATGAAACGTTAGAAAGGAAACTAATGTATTAAGTCAGACAGCGAGTTCGCGAAATGAAAAGGGTCTCTCTCTCATATCACTGACAAATAAAGATGTGCAGATTGGATAGTGATTACATGAAGGGCATGCGAGTCAAAATGCCCATGTGACAGTGTGGTGTTTATACTCCGTTTTCTCAGCCGGGGCTCCATGGCACCCTGGGGTCCGTGAGAGAATCAAAAGGGTGCTGCGGGATTTCCCCGATCTCTCAGAGCAGGGCAGTTTCCTCTATCCTGATTGGGTAATGCAATCAGGACGTTGTTGCAGGAGCCTGTAGAGTCTGGCAAGCAGGAGGAAGAGAAGCAGCATGGGCAGTAGAGTGGTGAGGCTGTGTGTCTGTCCTCTGTGTATTTGTTGTGTGTGTTTTCTGTGACTTTCTGGCCCCCTCTAACTAGGGTTGCCAGGTGGCATCTCCAAAATACTAGACACAATGGTGAAAGGGGCAACATGCTAGGGACACACACACACACACACACACACACTCTCACCGCTCCATGATTTTTCCTCCTCTCATTGGCCCCACCCCCAGGCTCTTGACACCTCCTCATTGGCTGATTTACACAGCAGCCAATCAGGATGGAGGAAGTTGCCCAGCTTCCTAGAAATCAGCCCTGCTCTCTCCATGCTCAGGGGAAATCCCACGGCCCCGCAAACTGGTCACGTCACTATGTCCAGAGAGGTAATACCGTAATGTCCAGTATTACTTCATTTTTTTTACTGGATAGTGTCTAAAAACCAAACAGTCCGGTTCAATACTAGACACCCCTACCTCTAACGCCCTGCCCCCTCTAGAATCAGTGGGGGCAGGAGAGTCTGCCTCACTCCCTGCCCCCTCTGACTCCTGCGACTCCCTGCCCCCTCTGACCATCTTTCCCTGTCTCCTGTGACAGTCTCTCTGTCCTGCGTTTTCTGTGACCCTGTCCTGTTGTAGGGGTGCCTCAGCAACGGAGCACTGTGGTTAGGGCTTCCCCAAAAAAGGTTGAAAAACACTGGTGCTACTAGTGAAAAGTTTATTAGAATGGGTTAATAAATTGTACCGGGATAAACATAATTACAGTATATTAGGTTTCTGGGGCTGTCTTTAAATGTTAGTTTGGAAATAAGACTTTGTAATTGGGGTGTTTTTGTTTTTTGGTGAACTAGCAACATATAGTTTGTTATACAGGAGACTCGGTACTAAGTGTGAGCAAATTCACAGAAATACGAAACAGTACCCAATACGATTAACACAAGGAAAACGTGCTTGAAACGGCTGTTCAGTTATAGCTTTCTCTAATACAAGAGGTGTCCTTAACACTGATAGCAGTTTTGTTTCTATAATTATTTAGCTGTGTAAAAAAAAAAAATAATCCTATAAAAATATTTTACAAATAGCGAAATTAGGATGAAAGGAATTCGCTAATTTGCAGCGGATTTGCATTTCTCCGGAAATCCCTGATCGCAGCTTCTTACAGCGGTGCTGAATTTGCCGGTCAGTAAAAATAAAAAGTAGCAAATTCCAAAATGCATTATTAAAGAGTAAGAAAAACTGCCAAATCCGTCTTCAGCCTACAGTGCTTTGCACAGACAGAAGAATAATTGTACAGGACTATAAAACATATAAAAATACAGACAAATCTAAATTGCTGATGTCTGTTATTATGTTACTGTACTTATTTTCAATAGCAATACAATGATTACATCAAGGAACATAGAAACTGTGCCTCCGATCTTCAACGCCTCCAATTATGGAATTAATCCTGTTCTTTGAGGGTTGCTACATAACAGGGAGAGCAGTTTCTGTGCGGTAATATATCGCTAAGGGGGATAAAATGCCACTGTACTTACACAGAGAAGCGATGATGCTGTCAGATTTAGCCACAGTTCCTACTAAAGAGAGATACACAAAAGGGCCCTCCTGAAGAAAAAGAAAATGCATCAGTCTCTGATCCTAATGCCCCCTACTAAATCCACATCAGCCATATGAATCTTGAATACACTGTATTACCGTATTGGCCTGAATATAGTGCTATGTTTTTTTCCTAAAAATGTCCTTCCGAAAACTGTACGTGTATTCTATGCGCATCCTAACACCTTATATTTTTCATGTAGAACACCTTCAAAACTTTAGGGTCGTATTATGTGCGAGGCCGTACTATATTGGGGCCAATACAGTATATTATTATGCCAAAAGGAAGGTTTCGGAGGGAAGGTAAAAAAAAAAAAATATGAGTCTCCCTTATTCTATAACACTGGTAGTAAAATAAGGTTTATTTATGTTACATTGGAGTCCAAATAAAGTAAATGTGAATGCATTGAATCGTCCTTATACTAGTATATGTAAGAATGTTGTTGCCACAGCTGCCCGGGCACAGAAAGAGGTTATACATGTGCATTCTTCCTTAGGTCATCTGTACTATTTTTCAGTAGAAAGTCCATATTACTTATCACCTATTTATGAGGTATATAGACACATGCAACCGAGAGTTATCACAAGTTCACGACATCATTCCTACCTGACATGAAATAGCCAACTACACAGAAACCGCATCACTGAAATAGGCACCGTTTTGAATTGTCCGATTGCTAAACAAATGGAACAAATAAATCCAGTGTCACAAAGTGGCGAACTGACCCTAGCCCTGGTTTGCCCTCCTCGTACCGAGTGTGCCAAGATGTAACTGCTGAGGAAAGCCCTGCGTGGGGCGCTGGTCTCCCAGGCGCATTGCACAGCAAGTCCCAGCAGGAACAGAGTATTCAGCAGGGAAATATACAGGAGACCACAGCTGTCACACACCGGGGTCCCAGCTCCGCAACCTGCTTCAAACCCCAGAAATGGGAAGCGGATTATCTCCCCCATGGGGTAACTCCTGTGGTGCTTTGTGCCCATGGGGTAACTCCTGTGGTGCTTTGTGGCCACACAGGGAAATCGTGGTGTGAATAAATGAAGGGCATGCCTCCACTAGGGAGATTACTGATTTTATTTACACGTCAGGAGTTTTGCAAGTGTTGGACAGCCCCCCTTGTTAATGTAACCTAACTGTAGCAGCGCCTTACTACCATTGTGGCTCTACTTGACAACTAAGCAGTCTTCAAAACCGTGCACATCAATGGACGAGTTCACAATAAAGCGAATAATCCTTTGCTGTTCAGCCCTCTCCCAATGGGCCGTTATAATAGCCATGTATCATGGGTATGGCTGCAAAATAGGAGCTATTTCGCTGTCCCCAAACTTCTGCATATGGCATGTTACTACTACAGCTAAATCACCCTGAGACAATCCATCTGTTGGGGGCAAAATGCAAATGAATGTGACAGCAAACGGGTTACTGTGATTATTCCCACTCCGCAATCAAGTCAACACAAGCTACTATTCATTTCAGAACAATCCATTAAATACCAGAATACATATTACATGGGGTGAAAAGTTGAATGGAAAGAAAGGGTTACTACATCCGCTTGTAACTATTACATATCGTATCAGTGAAATATGCGATACTCACAAGTGTGAAGTGCACAATGGCATCGTAGAAGAGCCAGACTAGCACCCATCTGTCACTGCCTGAGCACTTCCCTCCAAGGTGCTGAGCCAGCGCATAGCCCAGAGCCAGCTGTGCAGCGCAGGCAGCCAGGGAGTAGGCAGTCACAGAGCTCACTAAAGAGACTGCTGCTTCATCTCCCAGCTCTGCTGTTGCTGCCATGGCTCCGTTCCACAAATCGCTGGCCATGGAGGTGCAGGATGGGGCTGGAGCTGCTGAGTTCCTCCTCCCAATCCTGAGTGGCTGTGCATTAAGATCTCCCCATGTGGAGCACACCCACTGCCAAACCCCCCACTCCTCCCACACCACAGCCAGCAACACAAACTGCCAAGGTTCAAAGACCATTTTTTACATAAAAACGGAATTTTGGAACATATAGTGCTTATGGTATAGGAACACAGTGCTTCAATGTGTTATTTGTTTAGTAATTTTGTATTCTTGGGAACAATTTGCATCCATACTGCAGATGTGTTTTATTACAATTATACAGCAAATAAAAATATCACTTGTGAGCACATTAAAGTATTGCAGGTATGCAGCCCTGCTTTTCCTGTTATCTCCTAGCATGCAGTGCTACTACTGCAGGCAGGAATTCTGGGAAATGACATGCAAATGAGCACACTGTCACCTTTGCTTCAAATTCATTTGAACATGGACCCCTATAAGCATATGCACAGGCACCTGTTTTGACAATTATAACATTAGCGAACAGATTATAATAAAAGCTAAAAAATGTGCAAGTCAAAGAGTGAATGACCTAACAAACAGAGATGCTCTCATTCTGCACTGCAGATGTTAGGTACTACTGTATAATCTGCTATTTGTATGTAACGCAACTCCACCTGTGCCTTTTTAGCATTGTGACCACAAGATGAAACATTATGAAAGAGACTATGGGGTAGATAAATGGATAGATATTTCAAGCAGTAGCAATCAAATAAAAAGGTTATTAACTTTCTGGAGGATATTTTGCATGACGCCTACTGTAAATGTTTCTTTGCTACCAAAGGTGTTTGACGCAGTGATGTCATTCTTGGGGGGGGGAGGGGGAGAGGGATGTGAGATATACATTAATTTCTATTTTTTAACTAGTTACAAATCATACAAATGAGTAAGGCAACCCTCCACATTAAGGTATGGTTGAAACGGCTATATTTAAAAGGTACTGTTGTTCCTACATATTCAAGTCTAAAGGAAACAGACTTTATTCGCCTACAAAACTAACCTATATGGTTGATGGCAAAAATAGTTCTGTCACCATTTTGTATAGGCTCAACACATCGATGATACAATTATTACTAAAGGGTCTGGAATACTAACAGAAGATCAGGTTGTTTTTTTTTTTTTTTAGTTGTACTTTAGACTTAGACTATATATTTTTGTTTTGTGGCTCTGCTACCTTTTATCTACAAAAACAACAGCTATAATACCAATGTACCATGATGACAGGAAACCAACGTATTTTTAATAACCGTAAAAGTTAAGCGTTTGCAAAAAGTCATATAGAATTTTTTTTGTCTTTTCACGAGGCAATGGATATTTTGTTTTTTTCAATGTGTGAGAGTGAGCGTGATCCCCATATTCAACATGGAATGCAAAAGACGAACTATGGTCCGTGTAAGCCTATTATATATGTAGCCATGTAACCCCTTGGCTACTAATCTGCCCTACTAACACATAAGCCCTGGTACCAGCACAGGCAGTTTTAGGGTTAAATCTATTCCCTTGCTGCTGCTGCTGCTGCAGCAGTAGTAAACAACTCTCTTGAGTTGCAGGGAGGTGGGCCAAAGGGCTGGGTACTACTCTATCAGGGTCTCAGACCTAGGACCTGCAGATCCAAATTTAGAGTTCTCCTTCCTCAGGGAGAGATGCATCGCGCAGGGGAGTGGGAACAGCTACCCCATATTCCACCAGGGGACATGGGCGTCAGGGATAGATCTTTGGGACCTCAAACCCTAAGGGTTGATTCCAGGGACCAGAAGAAAAGGCATTGTTGATGTGAATGGTTGTACTCAAAGACCAGTTGCTGGTTTTATACTCCTGCCTGTGACTGCAGTTTATCAGTGGGTGCAAGATGGTTTTCCTGCAGGGACTGCACCCAGCACTGATGGGGCCTGCTGGGAATGGAGGCGCTCCACCCAGAACGAGATGAGAGCTCTATATCTAAAAGTATGTCCCGTCTTCCCCACTACCATCGGCGGACACTCTGCAATCCTGTAAACCTCACAGGTACAGCACAATGAGAGTACAGGTAACAGTGAAATCTCCTAGAGGGTGGGGGAACACCGGTTACACATTTTCATCTGGCTGATGCCACTGCTGATGGCTCCAAACTATTTTCTACAAGTACCACTGCGTCATGAGGGCTAATAAAGCCCTCAGTGTGCTGCCATCTGTTATCCAGTGGCAGAATTGTGATATTTGGCAGCACAAGGTTCAAATACTTTTTATTTACAAGCATACTTAAATTTTTAATAGCTCACCCTTCCACCTTTTTTTTTTTACCTTCCGAATTTTTTTTTTTTAGTTAATTAAATAACATGTGCATGCTTATTTGTAGAGTAGAAACATTGTATAATCCGCTCATATGGCATCCAGAAGTTTTTACCCCAATTCACATATTTATTTAAATCAGGAACTGTACCAGTACTTTTTGGAAGGGACTTCAAACATGTTATCACATCTAGAACTGGCAGTCTGTCAGCAATGCACCATTCTCTTTATTCACCACTTCTTGTGTAACGCGTTGCTAGATTGTCCAGGAGGATGACCATGTTAATAGCGAACTCGGAGTCAACTCCAGAAACAGCAAAAGGCACTTAATCCTGGGAATGCGATCACAAGCCCTAAACCCATGCTAGACCAGTTTTTTTTCCCATGGATACAGAACAGGAAAAACAGGGCTGTTTTATTACTTAAAACACACACGATTTGTGGGGGGGGGGGGAGGGGGTTGGGGGGGAGAAGGGAGGGAGGGAAACCGCATTGAGAACAGCATGACGTGAAACCACTTTAAACTTGGTCAAGATTTCAGTTCCATTCACATGGAGCTTACATTTTCCCATACAGGAGGAAGACGATTTCAGAGAATAATGAAGAGGGGCTGTTAGGATACCATTGAAATATTCAGTATTAACCTGCACACAGTTAAATTGACTCACAAGTTACATCTTAAAAATATATTGTTTTGTGGCAGGGAAAGCCAGTGACACAGCCCACTTTTGTGTGTTTGTGTAAAAGTGGGGTTATCGGAAGGCAAAAACCAGTTTGGGAAAATGGAGCAATTGAAACCTGGAGTCACAACTCTGAGTGGAAATAAGCAAAAGCCCTTTTAATGCAACTTAAAAGGGATTCCTCCAGTGAAGGCGAAAGTAATAAGGTGTGGCCAGGGAGAGATTCCAAATGTCTGTGCAAGTTTACTTAAAAAAAAAAAAAAAAATCTAGTGTATCTGATATTTACAAGAATTACAAATAGATCTTTGTAAGATTTGCAATCAGACAAATTAAATGACGCTAAACAATCCACGAATGTCAGGTTGTAAAGGTCAGAAATCTGTGTCTCTCAAAATTGGCATAAACACATTAATAATAATCTCTTTGCCTGTGGCAAACACACCCAAACGCGATTAGGGCGTGTCACAATATACTAGGAATTACAAGGTTAAAGTTGAGAATGTTTTTATACATCGGAATTTTTTAATTCAAAACAAAACCCTTTTTCTCTCCCCAAGCCTTTTGCATAAGACATATGAATTTAGAATTCAGCCAAGGAAGTGTCAATGCTGATACAAATTCTCAAATTGTCAACTCAGGACCCTTTGTGGAAAGCTTAAAATATGTGATGTATATTAGAAATGATTTTGTTTTTTTGCCATTATTTTTCTGAAACTATATATTATACTGTATGTTTCTTATAACATTCTTTTTTTCCCTGTAAACTAAGCACTGTACCACTTTTGTATATTAATCTAAAATGTAATGTGGTGTCTTTGGGCCCTAATTGAACTTTGCATGCTTTGAAGAGAACTGCATTTTTCCGACACATTTTGCTACAATAGATGTGTGTTAATGATATATTTGTCTTGATAAATGGGAATCAAGGACAACTAGCGATAAGACTTCTTTATACTTGGGTGGTGGAAGCAATTTAAAGGTTATATTGGTGATGGATTGAGGGGAGCTTTTCCTCATCTGCAAGGTCCTTAAAATAAATAAAATTGGTGAACATGGTAGCTATGTGTATTAACCCGTCACATATACAAGTTACATATACAAGTTACATGCTTATAAGGGTGCCGCCATTTGTGACAGGAGCATTTATTATCAGATTTGTATGGCATCAACATGTACCCCAGCGCAGTACAATCTAGGAGGGGAGGTGGGGAGTGGAGAGGCCAGGAACAGTGAATGCAAGTTTCTTAGCAAAGGTTTGGCTATCAACATCAGGAGTGAGTAAGCGGTTCTAGCAAGAAAGTGAGACGTCAGGAGAGTGAGTCTCCTTGAAAAAGTGTGGTTTTAAGGAACCTTCAAAAGCATATATGGTAGGAGAGTCCAATTAAGAGTAGTTGGTGAGGTAAATGAGCTTGGTAGCATTTAGAATTGACTGGAGGAGACAGACACCAACTAAAAGAAGATTGCAGTAGTTCATCATTTCCCGACTGTGTTTTTAATAATGTTGGTGCATTGTTGTGATGGACGTATTTTTGCAATATTGCAGATTTTGAAAGGCTAATTTGGCAGGGAACTAGATTTGCAGGATGGAGAGATGAGTAGAGGACACCTACACCTCTAGCGTGGGACTATAAAGAAGTGTGGCCGTAAATGGCAGAAGGAAGTAGGACGATAGCTGGAAGGGGAGGTAGAACAACAGAGGTTTCTTCAGTATGGGTGGACGAAGCTTGCTTGAAGGCTGAAGGAAATTAGACTTTATTCAGAGGTTGAATAGATGTTGGTGTAGGAATAATTGCTGTGTAGAGTGAGCATAAGAGATAGAAGGGGATAGGATCAAAAAAGTGCAGGTCGTAGAGGGAGCGAGAGGAGAAGACTGTAGACTTCCTCCTCCATAACGGCGTTTGCAGGAGTTTTGGAAATGATTTCATGTAGATGAAGCGAAACAAAGTGCCAAGTCGTGTTGAACAGGACACTCTGTAAAGTGGTAAGCGAGGTCTTGAGCCGTAAGTGAAGTAGTGGGAACTGGCACAGGAGGCAAAGGAGAGACCTGATATTGGGCTGTGTCAATGTGTGGTACCAACCTAGAGTCAATTGTTTGTCATAACTACCTACAGTGCGGTCTCAATTAAAAAGCTTAGACATTTACAAAAAATAAACTCCACAAAGATTCTTGGATTCAATTTAAGATTTAAAGGAAACAAATTACAGCATTGGTGAGATTCATCTGCCAAATCAAGGACAAAGTATTGAATGGGTAGCTTTTGGACCATGCATGGTATTTTAAAGACAAAACTACCAGATCTCTTAAAGCAGCAAACCATGAAAACATTTTTTAGTAAATCAGTTCTGTAGTATTAGATCAGGGACTTTTTTTTTTTTTATTCAACTCTTAATATAATTTTTAATGCATCTTAATATACTGGTCATTCTTTGATTTCTATAGCAGGTTTAATCCACCTCCCCAGCAGTACAAGATCTTCATGATTTTCCTGTTTGTGATCATTTGTTGCCAATATTCCCAGGAGTTTGAGCTGAAAACTAACAATAGATAATGTTACCGTAGTAATGTCCAGATACATAGTAGCTGCTGAGTTATACTGACTGAAGGATTGATTGGAACTGGAATGCAGCCATTTAGTTTGGCACTCAAGCAGGATTTTTACAGATTTACAACAGGAGCACTAAACGATTGCCAGGTTAGATAAGAATGTAGAATTACACGTGGTCACATGCTTTATATATACAAATCAGAAAAGGGGAATGTATGTGACGGTAGGGGTGGCCGGCCTTCATAAAGGTGAAGCCCGGCTGGCAGCCCCTAAAAACAGTGTGTAATGGGGCTATTTGTGTCAGTTTTTGGGATCAGTAAAATGTGTTGTGTACCCTTGTGACCATGTTCCCTTAAACTGTCCCCTGTGGGAATATAAGCTAGGGATGTCCTGTGTGGTTAGGGTCCCTCATAGGAAATAGCTGCAGGACCAGAACTTTGGGAACAGGAGTTAAAGAGTGGATGTTGGGGGGCAAATGGGGTTAAAAACTGTGTAAGGGGTTGCGGACCGGTTATACCGGGATTGTACTGTAATTGTACCCACAAATAGTTTATGATTTGTGGGTACTTATCTGTAGATAAAGACTATGTTGTAGAGTGTTAATGCAACGCTATATAATATCTTTGCCCTGCCAATAAGTTCTACAATCGGGTTTTAAAACACAGTGCAAGAGCCCGTTTTAAAACGAAGTTGTAGAGTCCAAGTTTTAGAGCGCAAGTTCTCAATGTATTTAGATAGGTATCCATTACTATGCAGACAGCACCAGTAATGTAATTAGCCAGGGGGCCTGCATGGCAATGGAGGATCAAAAGGGACGGATGGGCTAGGTGTCAGGACATATGGCAGGCGGGGAAGATCGGAGGAACAGGTTTGCTGATGGGCTCAGTAGATGAGATCGTTTGTTGTAGAGACTCTGTGGAGCCTACCCAGCGGGTGTTAATTGGCTGGCCAGGGAAAGCCGTTGTCGAGACGGAGCTCGTAGGCACAATTTCCATTGGCCAGTTCACATTTCCCGCCTTGCCGGCAACCTGAGCCCAAGCACGCTCCCTCCTTTGGCTATTTCGTAGAATCCTTTGGCTATTGCGTAGAATCCCAGACTGATTGGTTGCCAGACCCTCTTCCATGTTGAACATAGGACAGCGAGATCTATGTAAGGGGACTGGCCGATCAGAGATCCAGGAGCATCCTAGGGCTTGATCTGGTGAAGCGATGGCGGGCTTTTAAAAAAAGTGCTTTGCTCCGAATAGCAAAGCACTTGGCACGGAGTTGCCGGAGAAGCCTGGCAGAGCTGAGAACAGTCCTGTAATTCGCGGCCAAGTTCTCCGAGTGCGCCCAAGTTCTGAGAACGTGGCCAAGTTCCCACTAAGGTTCTAGCTTGCTCCAGGCTTCCTCCAGCGACGCGACCGGCGGGAGCTCGGCATAAGCGGAGGGAGCAAGTTCGTGTGTCCAAGTTCTCTGGACCATGTTCTGAGAATTGGACAGAGATGAAACCAGCAGGGAGAGCGCGGTGGCTCTCTGAAAAAAGAGAACCGTGTGTTCCTGGACGTGGAGCGGAAAGGGTAAGCCTACCTGAAGCAGGGGCTCTTCACCTAGTTGAGGCTAGTGACTCTCCCCAGACGGTATGTATTTACTGCAATTCTTGTATGTCTGTGGGCTTGCCCGAATAAACCCAATTCATTCAATAATGTTGTCCTGCCAAGTGAATTGATCCCGGAAGGTATAAAGGTGTTAAAAGTATTGGTCGCCCGCGACCATAGTATTGCTGCGTTAATATCTTGATACATCAGGATAGTGTCAGGCCGAGCTTTTGCATTTTCAGTTTTGCACCATTTAAAACAGGAAACAAAATTCAAACAAAAACCATAACACAGAGGAATAGTATATAGTATTTGATAGCAGCTTTTTATTGGTTACAAAACCTAAGCCCATATACAAAATTAGGAACACATTTTGATGCCTCTTTTGAAAGAATTTTAGTCTAAACAGAGTTAATAAAAAAAGAAAATGCATTTTTTTAAACACTGTTCTGAAAACGTAAAAGTGCAGCAATATTCTTTGTTTTTTGCAACTATCAAATGATGCAATCCCTGTCAAAACTTGATAAGGTCACAACTGGGAAAAGCTAACCAAACATTCCATTTGGCTAGTGCTTTAAAGTAGTCATGTACACTTTAAAGGCTTTGCAACGCCCCCACACACACAAAAAAATAATAAACGCGGATTCTCCGATGCAAATCCTGAACTCTCCAAAATACTTTGTTTAAATAGGAATTCAATTTTGTGGGGTACATCTGAAGACAACCTGCAGCACTGAAGAGAGAAAGCGAAATTCCTGTAGGGATTCATTTTTTTGGTAGCACAAACATCGAAAGTCAGTTTCCAAGTACCTTCGACACTAGAAGTGTTGCATGCAACATCTTCAGGAAAAAAAAAATATTAAATGTTACTTTAATGTAACATATTGTAATTGAGGCTTCATCTTACAATGTGACTGTATCAAGTTCCGACTTAAACGGTCTTTTCTTCAGTAAAACACCACACATTTTAGACTATATTGTGTGAATGGGATGCAGTTACGATATGAAGCGTCAACTCTAAACTCTGGGGGCGGAGGAAAGAAAAAAAGGCACAATGAACTTCAACTCAATTTTTTTTTATGTGCACAAGAGTTGAAAAAGTTTTGAGCCACCTTAAAGAGAAATTGATTCTAAAATTTATAAAACCTATAAATAAGAGGCCAAACCGCTATATTAAAACAGATTCTCTAGCAAGTAAAAATCTTGCAGTTTAAACATACGCTTGTATCCTTCTAGGGATACAAGACAAAACCCCCCTCTTTAAAGTGGCTCCCACCTTGGCAGATATATATTGTAATGAATGCACATCTGCTGTGTGTTGTTCATAAGTGAAGGGACTTGGGGGAAGGGAAGCTGATCCACAAAGCTTGGATGGCATCTGTTTTCATTCACAGTAAACACAACCCAAGTCTGATGACTAAACTAGTTTTGATTCCTCTATCCCTTCACATCACTTCATTGGGAATCACACGCAAGTAAACTGCGTCTTCGTGTCCGAGTCGCAAAACGTTCCTCGTCACTCAGGCAATTTGTAGCTCCCAACACAAATTTAAAAAAAAAGCATCTGGGTCATTCTGAGTTTCTGAAAGCAAAAAGCTGCTCAAATATAACACCATTTCACCATCTTACCAGATACTGAACTATTCCATTGGCAAGAACCTGATTAAAACGAGCGTTTAAATAATCATTGCTTCTTAAGCTTGCCAATATATGTGGTGGTTATTAAAAGATCACTGCACACTGATCACGGTAAAGCAAAACAGTATTGCGCCCTTACCCCACCTAGAACTTTTGCTGCCTGTTGGCCAGAAACACGTGGCGCTGTAATGCACTGCTGACCCTTTAAACAAACGTGATTAAATGAGCCCTATATTGTTTCTACCACTGAGACTTTTTTTAGGCTCGTTTATGAACTAAACTCCTGCATTTCTCAGGATAAAGCTTTTAGGATGTCTCTAAATAGTTCCTGGTTTGTTGCCAACCACGTTATCAAAAGCACTGGTTACATAGTATTAATTGTTTAAGACTAAATTACAGTAAACATGAAAGCTCCACAGTCTGACCCCAATAAAATCACCTATACTCACCTAAATAAAAACAAAACATACCATGTCCACTGAAAGTTGAAAGCAAGGTTCCTTTTC
The DNA here is from genome assembly GCF_040206685.1 of Ascaphus truei. Lineage (NCBI taxonomy): Eukaryota > Metazoa > Chordata > Amphibia > Anura > Ascaphidae > Ascaphus > Ascaphus truei. The sequence goes on from NC_134485.1 coordinate 353,445,941, forward strand.
CCACCCCCCACAATATGTAATACGAGTTCTCTTTTCTTCAAATAATTTCATTTTTTTCCAGGGACTCTTGCTTTCAGCTTAAGATCAAGTTCATAACTGACAGTTTCTACAGCTCGGGGTAAACTCCATGCACGGCTTTTGGTTACTTCAAAACAGCAGGAAAACACAGGCTGAAGTGGTCAAATAGGGCTTGATGTTCAATTAAACACAAAGCATTTTGCTTTTATGAGTTCCAATTCACAATCCTGACGTGAGGTTTTTTTTAAGAAACAGCTAGAGACGGGAGTATAGTTCCTTCTCCTAAACATAATTTGTTTCAATAAATCACCAAGTTAAACCTTTATTATTCAGTTTCATGAATGAAATATTTTGGCTTGCATTTTTTTTCCCGTTAAATTTATAGTTCCACAAAATATGAAAATGTCCATGTAGGAAGATGGAGGCTCAGAGTAGACTGTACTACTGTTAAGTCTTCCAAAAATGTATGCATCATACAAAAGTCTTGATGTACAGTGCACCAGATTCAAGATGAACTACTTTTCCACAGTAAGCTGATATGCCACCACTATGAAATAATCTTAACAAAAAGGACGCAAGTTGTGGCAGTCAGCACATGGTGCCAAATGGAAAAGGCAAAAAAAAAAATAGTTTGTACTTTTAGAATAATAATAAAAAATAAAAAAAAACCGAGATCATGCATATGCAATTACAGTCCATGAGTGTGTGACATTTGGCTACTGCAAAGTGACAGATACGGGGTTTGCTTTAGAAGCATCAAAAACGAAGAAGCGTGTATCTTGAAGCCTTTGTGTCTTTCTTCAACTGGTGGACATCAGGTGGTGCTATATGTTGTGGGACAGAAAAGCTGCACTGCAACATACTTAAAAGTTAAATTCTTTTGTTTGAAGATTGGATGATGGTTCAAAATTGTAAGTACCTCCTTGGGTGGCTTCAGGAAGAAGGCTTTGATCATCATCGATCTGTTCACAAGGGGGAAACAAATAATAAAAACTTCAAAACATCTTCATCTACATTTACGGGGGGTGGCGGAATTACACACATGTGAAAATAATTCTAAATGTAACCTAAACTGTACAGAAGCGAATCTAACAGGGAAAAAGTCAGTTACATTTTACTTTGTGCAATCTGAATATGAAACTAGATCCTAATCAGGCCCTACAAAACGAGTCCTATGCAGGCAGAAATAGGTTTGCTGGAGAGACGGTGGACATTATAGGCTCCAATATACGTCAGAAAAGCAATTGCTACAATTTACAATTTTAAAGATCAATCTTGTCATCTTTATTTATTTTGGCATGTCTTTATTGTGAAGTTAGGATTATTTTTTTTTTTTTTTTTAACTATCCTGAAAACAATGCATTGAAAGGAGTGTTATAGGATTTGATTAAAAAAAGTTGATCCATAAAAAAAAAAAAAAAAAAAAAAAAAAAAGTACTTACATCATCACCAGAGAAATATTGATCTATGATTTCAAAGGCTAGTTTGTAAATTTCTTCATTCTCATGCTGTTGCAGGGCTTCAATTTTCTCCAAACCTAGGAGGAGAGTAGTCATAACTAAAAATATGAACCAAAATGAAAGCAACAACATTCAAAACAACATAGAACCTTCCTCTACGTGACATTTTCAAACCTATGGTGACTATTGCCATAGAATGCTATTCTTTACCGGAGCCTGCATTATTTGTATTAATTTTAAACTAAAATAAGAGCAGAGAAAAAACTTGGTCAAATATTTTATTTAATGTTAACCTTTACATTGTTCTCGTAGAGTAAATTTTGGTGTACTTGCCAATGTGCACAACACTAAACACTCGTACAACCTACAAATATCGGGGAGCGTTTGGGGGATCAGTAGTAGTTTAATGTCAGTGTAAAAGAGATTTTGGAAGCTCAATGCAAACCAGTCATGTGCTCACAGGTATGGCTATACTTAACCCACATTAAAGAGCCAAAAAAGTACAACAAGGTTAGCATTTGTATTTATTGTGCACTACGCTCTCCCGCTTTCAAAATTGCTCCAGATAAGAGGAATTGAAAGACAAGATGAACATTAAAAAGTGTACAGATTCAAGCATCTGTAGAGTGACCACATTTATTCATTTACCTAAAAATATGGTTGTCTGGTTCGTTACAGGTAAAACACCGGAATCTTCGTTTAGTCTATTTGAACTATCCAGTCTGAAGTTAACACCATTGTGTTTCAATGTACGCCAGTAGCACCACCCCGCATTGTCTTGTATCATCGATGCACAGCAGAGTACGCTTAACGTAATATAGATTTATAAAAAATAAATAAAAAGGAATCCTCACCCCCACATTCCTCTATGATTTCAGCAATTGTGCTAGCCTCATCACCAGCCATTATCAGAATGTTTTTTAAACCATCCAAAACCACCTGCACAACCTGCGAGTCCTTGACAGACAGCAGACTGCAAAAAGGTGGGATCACATTCTGCTGCACAAGGTATTCCACCTGCATAGACCAGAAAGAAAATGAACACACTAAAGACAAATATTTGCTTTTTTTTGTGCATATCAATGTAATCGCAACACGCTGTATGAACAATTGTGAACAAAATGTACTCATGCAATATATATCTTTACAAAAGCTGTTAAGACTCCATTTTGTGTGTGACCGTGCAGTGAACATCAAAGATCCAATCGCTCTCCCTGCCCTATTACATTTCCAATCAGACTTTAATTGCTCACTTCTAAGGCTGGTCCTGTCCACAGCTCTCATGTGATCAGAATGGAAGAGGACTTCTTCCATTCCTGACATCGGGGGAGGGGAGGAAAGTAAAGCATGGTCTCTATTGCACTACTGGTAACATAACAATTGAGCCAGAAGTTATGTGGCACTATGTTCATAAGGTCATTCATACCAGTGTTAAGAAAATATAATAATTATATATATATATATATATATATATATATATATATATATATATATATTTTTTTTTAAACAAAACAGTGGTGCCTAACATTAGGTTTATTTAGAATCAATTAAAAATGCTTAGCATTGTTGTGTAGGCACTTTAGTGGAAGTTAAACTTTGACACCCTAGACTGTGTACAACTAGGAATTTACCTGATCTTTTCTCCCACTTATCGTTAAATTGCTGATTGCCCATGCCGCTTCTTTTTGAGTTCCAAAGTCCCCCTGCAAGATAAAAATATATATAATGTCCATATATTAAAAAAGCAAGCTGTAGCATTTTATCTGCCGTTCGAAAGACTGCAAGTAAATGTGAACCCAGATCCTAAATGAAATAGTTTGCATTAGCCCTTTACTCACCTTAGCCAGTTGATGTATGATCATGGGGATTAGTCCGGCATCCATGACAGCTTGGACTTGTTGCTGATTCCCTGCTGTGATATTGGAAAGGAACCAAACTGCTTCCTAAAGGCATCAAAACATTAGCAGTGATAGAATGTACAGATCTGCAAAGACAAACTGACACCTGAAGAGATGAAAGCAAAAAGCAAATACTTGCAGAAAAGCATCACCTATGAAAATACATTTGGTAACGCAAACAGAGGGGGGTGACGGGGAGGGGTATATATTTACAGTGCGTGTAGATTTAGATAATCATGAATGAGTAGTTCAGAAAATTCCATTTGCACAGGAATGATACAAACCAGCAAAGGTTTAACTACTTTTCAATTCATAAGGTATTTGGTTAGTGACTGTACAATGCCAGCCAATCTCTGCAGGTTAGTCTGCGAGCACAAAGTACTGAGTGAATCATGTTTTTGTATTTTACAAATGTGCGTCTGCACAGACATTCAAAACATTCGGCAGGAAAAATTCATTTTAGATAAACGGTTTAGATCAGTGATTCCCAACAGGAAGTTTTCAGAAGGGGTCTTAAAAAAAAAAAAAAAATACTTAATGGGAGATCCAAGGCAGTGTAGAGGGTTCCTGAGCCAGTGTGGGGACAAAACACTTGGTAAGGCTCCAAACCAAACCGCACCTTGGCGTGACTGGTGTGGCTAGGCATTGCCGGGCGTGACTTTGGAAGCTCCGGCAGTAGTTAAACACTACCACCTATGCTGTCTGCAGACACCGAGGGGTAGTTTTAAACCTACTGTACGTGCTCATAGCATTGTAGTACCAGGGATCGGTCAAACAGTTGTGTTAGCAATGATCTACTGTATAGGCAAGATTAATTAGGAGATTGCGGAACAAATATTTTGTAGCAGGGGGTGTACCACCACACACTAGTACTGCTTATTTATTTGCTGCTTATTATTGGCACTTCTGACAACAACATTTGCTAGATGAAGACCAAAAACAATGATTTGTACCTTGTTTATCTTTTCTTTAGGATGTGTCAGCAAGTTTTGAAAATGAGCAAGAACATCACAGTTTAAGACCACTTGAGTCTGTTCATCTGTGCCAGTCACTATGTTCCCCACGGCTCTCAGAGCCGCAGTCTGGGGGGGGGGGGGGGGGGGGGGAGAAGACATAACAAAAACACAAGACAGATGACATTTTACGGTTTAGTATGAACACTATTTTCACAAAATTGTCATCAATGCAACTGAACCAACGTCTGCTATAAACTGCAGGAAAAAATAAGCCATGCTGTACAAGGGCTTTACGGAAGATCGAAAAGAGACTAGCATTCAAAGCAACATCATTTTCTACGAGGACAATTAGGATTGCCTAATATCCCAGGGAATATGTTGAACATTTATGTAGTTTGTTGCTCTAATATTTAAAGATTAAATTTCTGATTAGTTTTGATAAGAAACTTAAAATTTTAGACACAAAGTGTGAACATAAATAAATCACCCAACCTGGTACAATATTTAGAGGTCCATGCTCCAAACTTAATGTAGAGCTACAAATGTTGAATAACTTAAAATTACATCTCAGTATACATACTAAAACTGATTATTCAAATAAAACATCACCAAATATATTGATACTGCAGCTAAAATGGATATCAGTTCTCATTTAGAGAAAAACAAATCTTACCTGTACTTTAACTTCCTGGTGACTCAGGAGAGGTACTAAGAATGGCACAACTCCGGAATCAATCACCATCTGTATTTGCTCATTACCGCCATCAGTTAGGTAAGACAAAGCCCACACTGTATCCACAAGAATCTAAATACAAAATGAAATAAGCTTAAGACCAAACGGGGATTGTGAACAGGTCTGGAAGGTCTTTGGCCAGGTCCCCAGTGGCCGCTGCTGCGCACGCCACACACCAGAGCACAGCCCTCTATGGGCAGGCCCCAGTTGCCGTGTGTGGGTGCGCAAAGCACGATGACGCGTCCGCTGGCAGGGGAGACAAGAACTGTCTTTCCTTGTCGCGATGTAATCACATGGTCGGCAGGCAGACAATGGAAGGGCAGGTAGTGTAGACCAATGGGAGTGCAGGTAGTGGAGACCAATGGGAGTGCTGCTTTGAAGTCATGGCCGCGCCACCCCACGCATCCTATCGCGCCACCCAGTCAACGCACATTGCGGCTTTTTATCTGTGCGCGCGCCGCCGTGACCACTGGGGCCGTAGCTTTATGTAATTGCAACCTCTAGGAAGCTTAACATTGTTTTCTGCAAGCAGTGCAAACACAAGCAAGTTCTTTATCATTCGAATGCAGTACTACACCGTGTTTACTTACGTTAATATCTGTATGGTATATGAGAACACACAAAGCAGGCAAAATCTGCAACAAAAAAATTACATCTGTTTAGTGGCAATAAAACTTTAGCAGAAGGCGAGACTGCAGGTTTAATCTAAATTTGTTTGAAACTACCAAACTCAAAACAACTTACAAAACACGACACTACTGATATCTACGGTCAAAAGATCAAGTAATGTACTATTTTGTACAATAATGTCTCAAGGAAACATGTCAAAATGAGTATTGACACAGCTTTAAAAAATGTCTAGTCTATGTGAAAGCTAGAGGTTTCAGAAATATTTACACATTCATGATGTACCCTTTCTTTTGATGAGGTTAGGGAGACCTATACAAAATGTTCTGATCAGCAAGTCCGCTGTGACAGAGCAACATGAGTTTTTAGTTCCTTTACTTCCTGGTCCCAAGGCACTTTACACTTCATGCAAGTCAGGAGTGGCCAACTCCAGTCCAAGGGCCACCAAGGTCAAGTTTTAAGGATATCCCTGCTTCAGCACAGGTGCTCAGCCATTCTGAGTCATTCTGATTGAGCCACCTGTGCTGAAGCAGGGATATCCTTAAAACCTGACATGTTGGTGGCCCTTGAGGTCTGGAGTTTGCCACTCCTGAACTAAGTGAATTCGGTTTCAGAGGGGAGATGCTCAAAAGCAGCATTTTCATTCTCAACTGGGAACAGGAAGCAGGTAGCCGCTTACACAACCCAATGCTGTAAAAAGATATAAATGAACAACAAATCTAAAAATCAGGAAAAAAACAAAAAAACAACCACATTGTCAGCCACCATTCATCTTCCTGAAGTCACCCCCCAAAATACCTTGCATAGTCAGCGCTATGCAAAACAGTGTGTGAGAAGCTGAGCGGTGATCAACAGATATACAGTAGCACCAATTCAGTTCTACACACAACACTCATCACGACAAGTAATTAATCACAGGAAGAGTGAACTTTTTGAACTCTGTTCAGAAGCCAACACATTCAACCTGCAGTCAGCCTTGGAAGAAGCCATAGGTTACTTTATTTACTGCAAGTTAATGAAATCAATATCAACAGCAATATGGCACAGCTTCTGACCCAGAAACTAGAACTACATGGCACAGGCTATATATCACCTGGTCTCATTGGATATATAGAGTATGTATGTATGTATGTATGTATGTATGTATGTATGTATGTATGTATGTATGTATGTATGTATGTATGTATGTATGTCTGTCCAATGAGACCAGGTACAATCAATATACACTATAAAACGGTTTGAGCTTTAACAGTGCTCAATATTGCTGTTTATTTCTATTTATTTAAATATCGCTTTCCAACCATGTTCACCCCTTGCATTTGCTATATTATATTGCTCGGATCTTGTATTTATAGATAGAGCTAGAGCTAGTTTCAATTAAAGCGTACATAAAATCTTGAACCCGACATCTCAGAAAACATACATAAATGAATCAGACAAATGAGCCAGTTCTAGAAGAGAAAAAGTCTCTGGGTGGCCGGATGTATGCATGATGTAAGGGAATTCATCACAAGGCCTGGCTCAGCTGTCCCTCTTCATCTGATGTCAAGTAGCTACCGAACATAGAATACTCACCACTTAAATGGAGCATGCCCCTCACCCCTCTACCCCCACCACCCCCTACCCCCCAATGCTATATTTACATATCACCTCTGCAATGATGAAAGCCCTAGCAATGTAATGCTCTTTAAACATGCTTTCAGCCTCCAAACAATTGAGGTTAGCCCAAAAAGCAGTGGCATTAAGAGATGGGTATTCTACCACAGATGTGATAAAACAAATTCTTAAAGTGACATCTGTGTATCAAGACGTCAGATTTTGTGACGTCATATCAATCTACTTTTTGCCTTTACCTTGCGTGCAAGCATTATTTTATCATGTACACACCCATGGCGGGATACCCATCTACTGATTTACAGTAGGATACAGGCACACCCCGCCAATGACGTTCTACCCGTATGTAGGGGGACTATCAGCACTCCATATCACGGCATTTTTGGAGACTGCAGTACGTCAAACACCTGGCAGACAAATCTCACTAAATATATAAGCAGATTGTGTTTCTGATCCAGTGACAAGGATAATCCTCGATAAATATGAAGTTGGTCAATCAAACACTAATGCAGGGGAGCATTCACACCCACCAAATACATTGTATGCCACATTGTTTCTAGCTAGAAAAATTAAGGCAAATCGATGGCATGGACATTAGGGGTTAAATCTGGGTGATAGATACCCTAAAATTATTACTTTTTCAACATCAGCAGAAGTTGAAAGAATGTCCCTTTTTAGGCTCGCCCTTGTGTGTGATGTCACAGTCTTCAGCAGGGCCGGCCATTCCGTTCACCTCTCCATTCTCTGCACTACTCCTCTGAGAGAAGGGGCAGGCAGAAGAAACGGTTTACTTACATGCGTTGAAAAGGTTATTACATTTCCTTACGGCCATAAATATTGAAAGCTTTAATTTATTTGACCTGTGAAGGTTACAGGCGGTAAAACCACTAAGTAATTTTGACGACAAGCAGCCTCAAACTTGAGTACTACTTACATCTGTGAATACTTTAAATTAACGAAATGAATTAATGCGCCTGCAATAAAACTTACTGAGGGAAACTTTACTTTTTTGAACGCTATTCTAGTACAGAAAAAGGACTTCAGACTATCTACCCTGTGATTAGTAAATATTTGAACTAAAGTCAAATATTACATGTTTGGAAAATGTATAAAATGCATTGGCCAAGTATTCAAATACACAAGCAGAAACAGTTTGTATAAACTGACCAAACATATTGAAATCCTTTTATGCGTCTATCTACTCCAGCTGTAAATGGTTCAGTTATGCTTAAGTGAACATTAAACACTGATCCATAGCAAAACAATTGTTCGGTTACATGTTCCTTGTAGTTTATATGTTCTTAGGAGTTTCATTCTCTATCTAGCACCGTGTTAATTTACTTGGGTGGAGATTGAAAAATAGTTTCTCTCAAGTTATCGAGTTTCTAAAATATTTTCATGTTATATCATCCAGGGAGCCATATATCTCCAGTAAGCAGCACTATGCCAATTCAGAGACCGCAACCCCATATAAAGCAGTTAACTGGGAGTGAACAAAGGTAAATAAAACTCTAGGCACAAAAAGGGACCAAGCCGCATGTCAAAAATGTTAACCATTTACCATCCTCCATTTAAAAAGGAACACGCTGTAGAATAGGCGATACAGTCAGATTGCCCATTCCATCTCCCCTCCTTTAAGTCAACAGGACATTTATTCTCTACTAGAAGATGCACAGACCATTAGAGACAGACTGAAGTCAGCAATTGTAATTAGGACTCCATGGATTAGAGGAGCCCCGATAAATGAGTAACAGATTTATACTGTTGTGTGGTTTAAAGCAAGAACTGTTTTCTGGACATGAAATACGGCTTCAGTACTTTAAGCCAGGTCAGTCATGCATTACATAGCAAGGTGTTTAAGTTAAATGTGGAGCCAGTTTTCTAAAAATGAAACATACATTCCCACCACCCTTGCTCGTTTAAGTTACCTCTTGGACTGTCTCCATGGGCGGCGGGGGGTCCTTATTCCTGCAGAGATTGACAATGACCCATGTGACGTTCCGAAGGAAGGTGATGGGGATGGAAGGGTTGATGAAGGACAGGAGCGGTTTGACAACTCCAAGCGAAATGACATAATCTCTACACTGAGGGCCGTCACCTACAGAAATGAGAAGCGTCTCATTAACTTACATGAGATATCCTGGAAAAAAGGGATCTTGAAATGTAAGCAATGAGTTATGTTAGGGTGCCAAAAACCTACTCTTTTTGAAAAAGGATTTGAAATCATTAAGCCCAGGGAGGGGGAGGGGGGGGAGGATGAAGGGAGGGGGGGCGAGAGAGGATGAAGGGAGGGGGGGCGAGAGAGGATGAAGGGAGGGGGGGCGAGAGAGGATGAAGGGAGGGGGGGCGAGAGAGGATGAAGGGAGGGGGGGCGAGAGAGGATGAAGGGAGGGGGGTGAGAGGATAAAGGGAGAGAGTGAGAGGATAAGGGGAGAGAGAGGATGAGGAGGGGTGCAACAATCTTGGAATTTGTGGGAGGAGCATTAAGATCAGTATTGCTCACTATGTACAGTGTGACTGCAGGTCAGTTATTTATAAATGATCTGACCTTTACGTCATTTGTTCTAAATTTCACTCCAAGCATGCACCAATTTGCACTATTCTATTTCATTAAAAAAATTAAAATAATCCTCGGAAGGGCCCTCCCTCCCAAGACTCCTCCCCAGATTTTTTTAAATTGGTGCAAATTGGTGAATACTTGGGAGTGAAATTTAGAAAAAAATTACACAGCAGGTCATTTATTAATAACATCTCTTCCCCCCCCCCCCCCTAACGATTCTCGCACGCGTCACACCATTTTGTCCAGTATTTTTTGACAAGCCACCTGGCAACCCTGTTCATGTGCTACTTACCAATAATGTTTCCAAGTGCCCAAACTGCTTGTTCACAAACATTTTGATGCAGGGAATTAAGGAGTCTCAGGAACAGAGGTACGGCATCTAATAAAAAAAAAAAGGATGAATGACACGTCCATGTGTTTCACAGGGCAACAACCTGCAGACTCCCTGGAGAAATTAACCCTTCCTTGCAGAGTCTGATATTCTGTTCACAATACCCAACCATTTTTTTATTTAGTTACAGAAAAAGTGTCCAATACTTCAGGGGAGCGCAAACTTCTGATGCTGTGCCCCCTGCATGGCGTCCCCCGGTCTCACGTCCCCTCTCCTACCTGGTATCCGCATCAAATGACGCTCTGGGGTCACGTGACCCGTTGCCATGGAGACGCGTCTGAATCCCGGTAAGTTTTATGTTGCAGAGGCCTCGCGCGATCCCCCGGCTATAATTTAAGTGCCTTGGGGAGGAGTCGTGGGACCTCTGCAATCGCCCGCGCCCCCCCCAAACAAATATCCTGTCCCCCAGATTGCACACCGCTGCAACACTTTACACTTGATCTAAATTAACAATTACCCTTGAGGCCCTCTAATATTAAAACAGATCTTCAGAATCTGAAAGCAAATGTTAAATATTCACCTACACACTGACACATGTATGCAACATTTCACACACCAAAAGTCCAAAACTGCAAATATTTATTTGTAATGGACTCAACCAGGTTAAACGATTTTAAAACCAAATAGGGAAACATTATGACAGAAAAACAACGGCAAATGCCCATAAAGAAACTTTGTGAACAAACTGAAAGATGAATCCTTATATTTACAGCAGCACAACGTATAGTGGATAGATCTTAGGCGTCCATCCCCTGACAATCTCTCAAGTAGAGAGCCAGATTTGGAAAGTAGCACTTCACAGAACAATTTGGAAGAAACAAGTACATTCAGTGTAATCTGGCACCCGGTGTGTTTATAATGATACTTGTTTGTGAAACCCTTGGCTCCTTGCCCCCATTTCCTGCTAACAGGTTTGTTTTGCATTTGACTACTTTATATAATTGAGGTCATAGTTGCTGCTCTTTTGGTGTTATTCATTAGGCCTCGATTATACCAAGAGCTGCAGGACGGCAGCGCTCTTCTGTGACGTCACCCTGAGCTGCCACAGAGCGGCTTCTTGATTATACTGGGGAGACAGGAGAGAAGAGTAGCAGGAGGCGGCTTGGAGGTGTGGCCGTGAGCAGTACGTCCTCATTGGCTGAATCGCTCATGTGACCGTCGCCTGCCCAAAACCCTGTGTCCTCTCCAGTCTGCCGCCCTGTGGCGCGCATGTCGCTGATAGTATGGTCAGCTACATAGGATTTCAGCAGTTTGTTTTTGCACCGCCAGCGTTTTTGGTACAATCATGGCCTTAGACTGCAATAGTGCTGCGTCAATGACAGTTTTTAGGCGATATTGCCCCAATCAGCATTATCAGTGCAATGTAGGAGTCTTTCTTCTCCTGTAAATCCCTGTGTTGGTGAAGATTAAGGCCTGGGACCCGCTGCGCTCGTTGGCGCGGGCGGCAATGTAGCAAGTTCCCCACCAGCAGGGGAATCCTCGCGAGCCGGTCCCGGTCCCCACTGGCTGCACGCTGTGGCGCGTCAGCCGCTAGGAGACACAAGAGAATGGTGTTTCCTAGCTTCGACGCGTCACGTGGTGTGGCTGTGAGCCAATGGGGAGGGGAGGCTTCGGGAGGAGGAGAGGCTTCGGGGAGCGGGGAGGAGTGTGGAGTGACAGCAGCGTGAGTACTGTCTCTGTGTGTGTCTGAGTGCGTGCGTGCCTGTGTGTGTGTATGTGTGTGCCTGAGTGCCTGTCTCTGTCTGTGTGTGTATGAGTGCGTGAGTGCCTGCCTGCGTGTGTGTGTGTGTGTGTGTGTGTGTGTGTGTGTGTGTGTGTGTGTGTGTATGTATGAGTGCCTGCGTGTGTGTGTTTTTTTTACTTACCTCCAGCCCGTGGCAGCCCGTGGAGGGAGGGGGGGGAAGAGTAGCGGGTCCCTCCGCTCAAGCCACGCCTCCCCCTCCCTGTCAATCCTCCCACCTCCCGCTCCGGCCCCCCACGTCATGGCCGCGCCCCCTCATGTCATGGCCGCACCCCCCCCCCGACCCGTTTGGCCACGCCCCCCGCTACTACTGAAGTTTCCTGTAGACCGCAGATCGCGGTACAGTGAGTTGCACGCGCCGCCGGCAAGCAAGCCAGCCGTGCGGACGCGTGCAACGGGACCTTAGCCTTAGAGCTAAAAAAGCTGTGTGTGCTGAGCACGCGCATAGTAAGTGAAACTTCTTTGTTTTTTGTCACAGAAATTTTATTTGTGATGGTGATGTTTTTAATTAAAAATCACAAAACAATTTCACTTCCAAAACACAAAAGTTTGACCACATGTTTTAGCTATTTGCACATCTATATTTATAGTAACTGAATTCTTTGTATCTGCGTGGATCAGTCAGTGTGTGTGTGTCAGTGTGTGTGTGTGTCTCTGTGGTGTGTATGTCTCTCTCTGTGACCTACCCCCACCACGACGTAGCTGCGGACACGGGGAACTCTGTCTGAGTCTCCTCCCCCCGGTGGAGCTGTGGGCTGTGTTTCCTGCTGCAGCCAGCCCCCCAGCGGAGGTACGGGACATGGGAGGTGCTCGGCAGCGGGGGAGTAGGCACATCACTTGGGGGCGCATCACTGGGGTGTGTGTGTCAGTCAGTGAGTGAGTGTGTACGTGCGTCAGTCAGTCAGTGAGTGAGTGTGTACGTGCGTCAGTCAGTCAGTGAGTGAGTGTGTACGTGCGTCAGTCAGTGAGTGTGTGTGTACGTGCGTCAGTCAGTGAGTGAGTGTGTACGTGCGTCAGTCAGTGAGTGTGTACGTGCGTCAGTCAGTGAGTGTGTACGTGCGTCAGTCAGTGAGTGAGTGTGTACGTGCGTCAGTCAGTGAGTGAGTGTGTACGTGCGTCAGTGAGTGAGTGTGTACGTGCGTCAGTCAGCGAGTGAGTGTGTATGTGCGTCAGTCAGAGAGTGAGTACGTGCGTCAGTCAGTGAGTGTGTACGTGCGTCAGTCAGTGAGTGCGTGTGTACGTGCGTCAGTCAGTGAGTGCGTGTGTACGTGCGTCAGTGAGTGCGTGTGTGTGTACGTGCGTCAGTCAGTGAGTGCGTGTCTACGTGCGTCAGTCAGTGAGTGCGTGTCTACGTGCGTCAGTCAGTGAGTGCGTGTTTACGTGCGTCAGTCAGTGAGTGCGTGTGTACGTGCGTCAGTCAGTGAGTGCGTGTGTACGTGCGTCAGTCAGTGAGTGCGTGTGTACGTGCGTCAGTCAGTGAGTGCGTGTGTACGTGCGTCAGTCAGTGAGTGCGTGTGTACGTGCGTCAGTCAGTGAGTGCGTGTGTACGTGCGTCAGTCAGTGAGTGCGTGTGTACGTGCGTCAGTCAGAGTGCGTGTGTACGTGCGTCAGTCAGTGAGTGCGTGTGTATGTGTGTCAGTCAGTGAGTGTGTGTGTGTGTGTCAGTCAGTAAGTGAGTGTGTGAGTGTATGTGTCAGTCAGTGAGTGAGTGTGTGTGTGTGTCAGTGTATGCTTCCTGCGGTTTCTCGTCTGAGGATAGCTGGCCAGCTCCCCCGCAATGATCCTACTCAGGTGCCCCACGAGAAGCACTCCTCTCTCACCCCAATACCCTCCATCAGGCGGTTGAGTCTCCGGATGTGAAGCTGTAGCTCGGGGGGCAAGGAGGGCAGCTCCACGTCCCCCAGCCCCGGGATCCTCTTCTTGTCTGGCCAGCTGCAGTTGAGAGCCTGCAGGTCTCTGCCAGGTAGCAGCGGGAAGAGAGAGGAGAAGGCCGGGGCCAGGAATAGGTGTGGGGAGATCGGGATCAGCAGCAGCAGCGCCCACATCACCTCAGCCGTGAAGTTCATGTTCCCCATCCACTCCTCCAGCTGCTGGTGGCCCCCTCGGCCTCCCCGGGGCTCACCGCCGTCACCAGCCCGCAGTACTGGAAGGAGCTCTGGCTCACCACGTCCCGCACCACGTCCACGGCCCCCGCGGAGAGCAGCAGCAGTTCGGCGCAGCCGCACTAATGCAGGATCTCGGCTGTGAGTAAATGTGGAGCGGGGGAGGAGGAGGAGGAGGGGAGGAGGAGGAGGAGGAGGGGGGGAAAGCCGTCCTCCTCATTCACCCGGCAGCGCAAGGAGGTCTCCGAGCTGTCAGCGAGCGTCGCCATGACTACCGCGCATGTCAGCGGGCGTGGGCAGCGGCGGCAGTTAGGAACGGCGGCGACGGACGTGTGGGACGATTGGCATGCGCAGGGGGGCTCTGTCTGAGTCACCAGCCCGGCAGAGCGTGCGGCTGGGACAGAGAGCGGGCCTGGTCCAAGGAGCCGGTCAGCGGGTTGCCCCGGATGCCGCCCGTGCGCATCTCCACCTAGGGGAAATTGCGGACGTTAGGAGCGGCATGTCTGTGGCTGTGTAGAGGGAGCGCAGTCCATTAGGAGCGGCGGGTGTGATGTCAGTGTTGGGGTCGGGCTGAGCCAGAACACAGCCCGGCCTCAACTGCCAGCACTGACGTCACATCCGTTTCATTTCTGTCTCCACAATTCTTTTTTGCCCCAGTTCGAATGAGGTGCCACTAAGGAAGTTTCACTTCAAAAATAGCTAAAAAGAGATGAATCCCGCAGAACATACTCTTATAACATGGAACGTGACAGATGTGGTTTTAAATTGTTTTTGTTGCCTTACGATCAAGCCAATTATAAAGCTAGATGAAGCTTTTCATCCCTGAGGTTACTCTAGAAGCCCATACTGCTCCACTTGCTTTCTGACTTGGATGCAAAATTGAGAAAATAAGCACTGCCGTTTTGTCAATTCAAATTAGTGCAAAGGCAAAACTACACTCACATGACAGTGCCACTTCGAGACTGGTTTCCGGCTAGAAAAAGTCCCATAATCACTTGACTGAATATTCTAACGGCTATCCCCTATGTTATAGTGCACATAAGGCAACGTAAGGCACATCAATGCAAAAACAGCTGAAAGATTTACAGTACTTACTGGACTGGACCACTGCTTGGGTCTGTTGGGAGGTGCCTGATGCTATGTTGGTCAATGCCCACGCTGCCTCAAACTGCAAAGATGGACTATGAAAGAAACGTGAACAAAATGTGTTATCAAATACCAAAACTAAAGATGCTTATTTAAAGGGTGCAACAGTAGCAGAGCTTTCCCTTAAACCAAACCGTATGCACACCACCATAGGCTTCTTTAGAGAAAGATTGCAAGTAATGTGATATTTGTTTAGGAAAATTGCATCTTAACAGTTCACAGAAAGGTAAATGAAATCTATATAAGTGGGCTTAACAAAATCACTCAGCAGGAAAACTATGAAAAGATTAGAATATCCTTTTGATACATATTTAAAAAAACACATACTTATCATCTGCCTCTAAGCATTTAACCAAGATTGGCAGAATCCCAGATTTGATAAGGTCATCAATGGGTGGATTTCTGTCACTGGATAGTAGCTTTCTGCAACACAAATGGATCAAATGACATTGTTAACCACACACAATACTGTTTAAAATAGGTAACTTCTGCTCCTAGCTAGAAAGCATCATTAAACCAGTGCGGATTCTTAAACATAGAAGAAAATAGTGTAATACAAAAACAACTATTGCAAATTACAATACTGCCAATATGACATTTACCATAAACGGATTTCAAGTTTAATAGTAAGGTTTCTGCTGAAGCAGCAAGATTATTAACTTTTGTATAAGCTGCATTTCTGCCTGTTCCCTTTTTTTTTTTTTAGCTCGTCTGAACCGACTATAATCATATCTGTTTTGTGTTCATCTGCACACAAAAAACCCTATGACCGTGGGGTCATCTGATGACATAGCATTTCTAAATGGCAGCCAGGTCTCTCTATTCAGCTACATTTAAAAGAAAATGTAGGCGGTATTGCTGCTTTTAGAGTGATGTGATCAACTATAGACACAGCAAACACATTAAGGATTATATCTGAAATTGAAACCTATGTTCTTTACCTTGCTGCCTGCACAGCACTTAGTTGGATTGCTGGATTATCACTGGTGGCGTTCTGAAGTAAAGTAAAACAATATTAATTAATATTACAAGCAGGAAATAAAGAGAAGTTTGTATTTAAAACCATCTTAATGACAAGACACATACATACCTGTAGTATTGCTTCTAGTGTTACATTTTGCTTTGGGATAAAAAGAAAGATCTGTTAAACTATCGCCTCATAAAACACTAATTTCATAACCATTTAAAATGGTCAATATAAAGAAATGAATTTATTCCTGAAGTACTGGAGAATAACATCATAGTAGGACGTCTCGGGGATGAGGGGAGTTTTGAATCAAACGATGTGATATATATTATCAGGTGAATGGGGACTCACGTGGCATCAAATAAATTCGGGCATGTCAGAGATCAGAGGCGAATGCTTGACTCTAGTGATGATGGATAAATAACCCCACAGCATGATGTCTGATATGGTTTTAGCAGCACACACGGCACCTCATCAGACATCAAGCTGTGGGGTTATTTATCCATCATCACTACAGAGTCAAGCATTCGACTCTGATCTCTGACATGCCTGAATTTATTTGATGCCACGTGAGTCTCCATTCACCTGATAATATATATATCACATCGTTTGATTCAAAACTGTATTTGCACTATTTTGTGTCTTTATTTTTTAACATACTGATACCTGCGCTCCCCTGATCCCCGAGACGTCCTACTATTGAAGTGGATTCTGCAAACCATCCACTTAAGGATTTTTGAGCTAAATCTTGTTCACGTTCACTTAATTCACAATTTAATTATATTTATATTCACTGCGCCACCCTATTTGCACATATCACCTCACGAACAACATCATAGAGCAGCAAATTAATGAACTGTCAGGAATCAAGCATTAATTTATTCATAATTTAGTGTTCATTTAAAAAAAAAATATATATATAAAAGTTATACTAAAGGTTTGACTCACAAAATGAAGTCGCATAACCCGCCATTGGAACAAATGTATTTTATATAAAGGAAGCAGATTTAATGAACCATAATGTTTTAATGAAGTTGAAATTAACACAAACATACCGATTTGAAATCACCATCAACATCAGAGTCTTCTAGACTTTCTTCTTGAGGAACATTTCTCTTTTTCAAGAGGTGTTCATCTCTTTTGTTCTGAAAGGAAGAAAGAAAAAAAAGTTTTAGCAACCAACAGAGGACAAAATGTCCACCCAGAAAACTAATAGTAAAGAAGCAAAGTGCACATGGTGATTCGGAGACAGGACAGGATGATATATCCACTTCAACATTTGTCTCCCATGCAATTATTTTCATGTTCCATACATTTGTCTTTCCTTTTTTATGTTTCAGTCTTTATTGTTTTTACAGGGATATACATTTACTACTAATTTCTAAAATTTCTTATGTCCGGAGCCATGGCTCCCAGGTTTTGTAGAACTGGTCAGTAGTCTGTTTCAATTGGGCTGTTAACTTTTCCATGACCATAACCTCATTTATTCTTTTGGTGATAGTTCTTCTGTTAGGGGAATTGATTTTTCCCATGCCGCAGCTATGGAAGCTGGGAGATTTTTTATCGGTTTCGCAAGCACAAAAGTCAACGTGTACAGGGGGACTCAGCTCAGAGACTTCTTGGACAATAGTTTGGACCATGGTCCAGAACTTCTGAATTATTGGACATGTCCACCAAATGTGGGCCATATCTCCCCTTCGACCACACCCTCTCCAGCATAGATCGGGTGATCCAAAAAAGCTCTGGCTCAGCCTAGTCGGGGTTAGGTACCATTGAAATAGAATTTTGTATATATTTTTTCGTTGTGCAAATTGACGTTTTGGCTGCCGATCCCCAGAAATCCTCGCAGTCGTCCCTCTCTCTCTCAACATTGAAATCTTCTACCAATTTTAACATGTAGCTGTGGTCTGGGGTATTTCCTGGGGATTCTAGTCCTGCATATATTCCCGATATCAGACATCTCCGATAGGTGCCTTTTTTTTACAGTATGTTTCAAATTTTTTAAAGCGATTGCGGAAAGGAAGTGTCTAATCTGAAGAAAATTAAAAAGCTGAAGGTCTTGCGTTTGGTATTTGTTTTGGACATCTTGGAAGGACATGATCTTCCCCTTTTCCACCAAGTCGGCTGCTATTTTAAGGTCAAGATCTTTATATTGGGTAAATTGCTTTATCATCCTGGAGGAAACTCTGGGCTATTAAATATGGACGTTAGCTGGGATTGGGGAGGATATTAATGCAAATTCCTTATTTTTGGTCCATATGTTCCATGTGCACATCGATCCCAGGTCAAACCTTCCCAGCCGTGTCTCCCCAGTTCCTGAGGACTACAGAGCCGCTTGCAGAGACAAAGGCATCGCATAATAAGCTTCAATTCCTAACCAGCAGCAAGTCTCTGGGTCGTTATTCCGTTTCCCTATCTCGTTTTAGTTGGGCTGCTTGGTAATATTTTATGATATTTGGGACCCCCCAAGCCTCCTCTCGCTCGAGGCTAGCATTACTGATCTTGCCACTTTTTTTTTTTTTTTGTAAAATATTTTTATTGGAAATTCTGCAGACTTGTACATACAGTGTATTTTTAACATGCATAATGTAGCAGATTCTTATACAGGTATCTCTTTATGTTCCATACAATATTTGTTGTGCATTATTTCCTTTATATTTTTAATATAGTAACACTAACATTCAACTCAACTTGTAAACATTTACTTGTACTATGTCAATCCGTTATATAATTTTACCTTCAACTTCTTCCCTCTTGATAGTATACCCCAGCCTTTGCTTCGTCTGTTTTGAACCTCTGACAGACTAACCGTCATTTATATAAGGACTCTTCCCTCCTTCAGTATGTTTGTACTCTTTTCACCACTCCTGTTCGACCCATACACCTCTGTCTGATATCCTGAGGTATTTATTTCACTAGTCTTATGGTATCGTCCATAGTCCTATTGGGTACTTTTCTACCCCCCCCGGTCTGTTTTTTTTATTGATGGTGTATTGTTCAGAATCTTATTGGGGGATTCCTGGTTAGTGTGCGTGTTGCATACCATGTTTTTTCTTTGTCCGTCGTGGCTTCTACCCAGTCTAATCTAATATACTAAACATTTTTTCTCTCCACAGCTGCAGAGACGGGGGAGTGTTATGTATCCATTGTTGCAAGATTGTTTTCCTTTGCGGCCATAGCTTTAATTTGTTTGAGTTTGCTGTTATCAGTTTGGTCCCCTGCTGCCCCTTCAGCGTTTAGGTTTATAATATTAAAAATCGCATATTCGGGATCTATATGGATTATTGTATTCAGGGAATCTTTGCAGTACTCGCCTATTTGTGACCAGAACTCTTGGACCACTGGGCAGTTCCATAGGCAGTGCACAAGATCTGCCTGTCGGGCTGCACACTTTGTACATTTACTGTCTAGCGATAATTTTGCTTTGTATCTGAATTTGGGTGTAGTATGTTCTATGTAAAATGTTGTAGTGCATTTCTTGGTATATTGTGGATGGGATGATTTTCAACGATTTCCCAAACTGTCTCATGATAGTCTCCATATTTAGGTTTGGGCAGTCTGTTAACCAAGCTCCCATTCCCGGTGTGTTGCCATCAAAACGTAATGTTTTCTTCAGACATTGATAAAAATTTGATATTGAGATTTTCCCATATTTTGCCCTTTGGAGGAGAGCATCAAGTTGATTGTCTATCTGCTGTTGGTAAGTCGTTTAGTGATGTCAATGCGTAATGCCTGGCCTGTAGAAGGGAGACCTTTTGGATACACCGGTTGGGGACACTCAACCCCGGTGGTCTGAATGAGTGTATAGACACCAGCACCTTGGTATAGCTAGGTTCATAATATGGGCATGGTTTCTATGATATACTCTCTGCTGTTCCTCTTGGCCCTACCCCCTCTTTCATAATTTCCCCGTCCACTGCTGCAAGTTTCCCCCCCCCTTACCCCTCCACCACCCCCCCCAAATTCTTCCTCTCCTACCCCCATTCCGTCACCCTTCCTTTCTGCATGTCCCCCCCTCCCCTCCTCACCATCCTATCCTTTCCCCACACTATAGTTCATCCATATTTATTCCCAATCCTTCCTCCTTCTGAACCTAACAATATAATTGATTTATGTGGACATTTTAAATGAATTTATATATATTTTTTGTCTTTGCTAGATATTCTGAATTTCACCTGTGCATTCATGAATGTACTATTGTTTTTATAATATAATTCATTATATTTTAGATTGTATATCATGTAAGTGCTAACATATAAGAATTTTAAAGTAATTTTAAACCTTTTGGTAAATTTTTACATACTATATTATGTAAAAAATCAGTGTAACATTTAAGGCATTTATAGATTGTTATGCAATATATATTTTATTATTCTTTATCACACAGTGTATTATTAACTCATTTATAGCAATATAATTTATGAATCTATGTTATCGCAATATATGGCGGTATATATCTTTACTGGAGAGTCCGTTTTTATAATTATTTATATATATTGGATTCGAATGAAATAGCCCAAATTTAATTGGTTTAAGTTTAATTTCAATTCTATTAAGCTGTTGCTCGTTTCTAGGGGAGGTACTATCACTTATTACAACTACCAATCAAGATTGAGACTCTCCAGTATTTATACATTGCCATTCTTGTTCAGGGACATTCCCTTTGATAAAGTTGCATTTGTTGCGACGAAACGCGTCAGGGACGTACCTTGCGACACTACGTCATCACGTTGTGTGTATCCTTTACGGCCGAGGAGCACATGGAATTATATGAAGGCTAACTCTGATACCAGACTGTTTTAGAGGATTTTGAGTGATCCGGAGACAGTACTGCTTGGGAGACTGATTCCTGTTGTTCGTGGACTCCCTGTTTGCTGCGGTTTGGACCTGCCTTGTGGTGATTATTAATCACATACAGGCATACCCCGCTTTAACATGCGCAATGGGACCGGAGCATGTATGTAAAGTGAAAATGTACTTAAAGTGAAGCACTACCTTTTTTCCACTTATTGATGCATGTACTGTACTGCAATCGTCATATACGTGCATAACTGATGTAAATAATGCATTTGTAACAGGCTCTATAGTTTCCCTGCTTGTGCACAGCTTCGGTACAGGTAGGGAGCCGGTATTGCTGTTCAGGACGTGATGACAGGCGCATGCGTGAGCTGCCGTTTGCCTATTGGGCGATATGTACTTACTCGCGAGTGTACTTAAAGTGAGTGTCCTTAAAGCGGGGTATGCCTGTACTGCCTATTTTTATCTTGTACATTGTGAGTGTTTTTAATCCCCCCACCCATCCTTCCCTACATTAAATGTTACAGTATCACACTATGGGGCGTGCGCTCTGTTTTGTGTATACATATATATATATATACATATATATGTATATATATATATATCACACACACAACGTTGTAAAGCGTCGTAAGAGCGTTGGATAAACCGTTTTGGCGCTGTAAAAATGAATATAGGTATGCATTGCATAGCGTTGGATAAGCCATTCGTTGTAAAGCGAAGCGTTGTAAAACGAGGACTGCCTGTACTGAGTTACACTGATTGAAGCAGCCATTTAGTTAGGCACACATTAATGATTTTGACAGATTTATAACAGGAGCACTAAACGATTACCAGCTTAGTCAAGAACATAGAAATATATAATGTCACATGTTATACATGTAACAAAAAGATTTAAAAAAATAAAATAAAAGACCGGGGGGAAACAAAAATTGGAAAGTAGTATTGCTGTTTTAAACTCCAAGTCCTCAAGCTCCCACTGGGGGACGGAGGCGGCGGCCTTCTCCAAGCTGCCAAAATCAGGAGTAATAAGCCCTTCATTAACGTAATAAATCAATAGGATATTTAAATCAAATTAAAACGGTCAGGGTTTGAGGGGAATCGAGCAGCTCGTAATTGATGTAATCTGGTTACAGATTATGTAAAAATTTCGCACCTTTCGAAGACTGAGTGCAAGGTATTGTCTCTCATTCTGTTTTTCTTAATGAGCAACAGCCTAGACCCCAATTACTGATGGAGAGCCTTCAATGATGGCCATTTGATAAGGTGGCTGGCACTGTCTGCCAGGTAGAGGTGAAAAAGGAGGCCAAGCCCACTCACGCATTTGCTGCTGCACAATGCTCTTCGTTAGTTTGTATTAAAAAAAACAACAAAAAACACATTAATTGGAGATCTGAGGAATCTTATTACAAAAACATCTTACTTTGCAAAAATTCTTAAAAAATTACAAGTCTCTAATATGAGTAATACCGCCTCAAATCAGTCACAAATACAAACAAAGTAGCTGCCACCACAAAAAGCATGACTATTTTTTTACGTTTTGGAGACAAGTTTTTTTTTTAATGCCTCTGTGCATAATCAAACTATCCCCGTAACGCCTAGATTATACTCTTATACTGGAGAGAAGTCAACCTCTCGTATTTTATACCAATTTCATTTGCTGAGCTCGTCATAAATAAATCCTTCACATCCTTGTGATTCTATTGAATCCCAAATATCATATTGTGAAATGTCTTCCTAGCCCCATCCTCTTGCGTTCCTAAATGTACTTTAAAAGGGCTTTGCTTATTTCCACTATCAAAAAGTTGTGAATCTGGAGCTTTAATAAATTCCCACAACCCCAGACCAGGTTTGCCCTGAGATAACCCCACTTCAAGAGCACTCTACTGGGGTTGATGGGAACGCTTAAACCGCACCTGTCACCTGCTCTAAAGGCATTTATAATGGAGAGGAAAAGCAAATGTTGAGGGAACATATTAGAGAAAGTGTGTTGCCTGAATAAAGATTAAATTGGCATCTCTCCTTTAAAATTCCGAGAATCATATGTCTCTTGAAGGGACGTCAGGCCATGCAGTCACAGAAATGAGGGTGAAGCATGATAAAGGGAAACGCTACACTTGGGTATAGCATAATACACCGGTTGTCAAAGAAAAATGTCCAGATAAAATAGATGAGAAAAGGAGGGGGGGAATCCCTGCTCAGCTAAGAAGATAATCCATATAGAGAGGTGCTATCAGGGACTGGAAACATATGCATTGATATCGGAGAGAAAGAATCCCTAAACGATGCACACTACTGTACTCTACTAATTCAAAACAATACATTTTTATTCAGAATACACCTAAACACACAAATTCATTTAAAACCTAGAATATGCGCAATGAAAAGCCTATTGTAAAAGAGCTTCTCTTTTGTCCGAATGGCAAGGATCTATTAACCATGAAATGCCTATTATACTGGGTGAGCCTTGCAATAGGCTGCAAAATCTAAGGTTACACCCAAGCTTTAGCACAGTATGTTGTACTTCAGAGATAAACCCTTACAGGGCTATAAGCTAGAGAGAAATATAGAGGGGTCCTACTATATATAGCAGTTTATTCAGTAATGGTATGCGTGATAGTATATACTTTGTTGTAAACAGGACACTCAAACAGTGCCATCACCACACATAAGGCTTGAACCAAACTGTGAACTATGTCCATATAGATGTCATAAAAAGCACTCTAATACAGACTGACAGTGTAACTCATATCAATATCAGTTGTATCCAGGATACTAAGGATAATACTCTTAGTCAATCCCTTAATATGTCTCATTCAGTTCCTCTCAACCATTCCAATATATAGCTATTATCACTGATAGAGGATTAGAGCGCTATTACAGACCCACGTTCACATTCACTGGTAGTCACTGCAAGCCAAATGTTATTACCGTAGCCCTCATTCTAGCTAGTGGGATCCACTTATGGCCCACATCTTAGTTATCTCTGTCTAGAAACTGTGCTATAGCAGACAGAGACAGTAACACCTGTGTTGGTCGCGCAACAGACTTCACTCTGACGTCATCCCGACGCGCGTTTCGTTCCTTAGACACGGAACTTCTTCGGGGGTAGGAGGGTCCCTGCAGAGGCCAGCCATTTATTACCCATGGTCGTCATGGTGATCATTATCTCGTCATCAGATGGGAGTGAGCTATCCACCCAGCGCAAGGCTGTCAACCAATCGGCACTTATGTAAATACACTGGCATTGCCTGCTGATCAGGGAAACCTGCTAAACTAAAAAACTAAGTATAAAATTAAAAAGTTAAAAAGCTAATGAATTGTCTTTTCTTTACCCGTTGCTATATTTATAGTGCTTGTTGCACAATATCGTTACACATCCATGTTTAGGTGTAATTATACAATGCTGATCATGCATGTGGAAATTGTAGTTCAAAAGCCATATGGCACTAATGCCAAGTTAGTGGGTCTAATTAAGTAGGTATACTACAGACAAAGTACACTATATTGGAGACTTGGCACGATATAGTGGAGTCATGCAGTGATAGCACTTTGTGATGTTTCTATTGGAACGTTGAATCGTTATAATCTTCATTTAAACCATTTGGGGATTGTGTTCCTAGGTTGAAGATCCACCTTGCTTCTTTCCTTAATAAGAAGGAAAGAAGGAAAGAAGGATCCAGCGCTCCACCGTTTTCTAAATAAAGTAAATTTATTGTGCCACACAACGTTTCGACCAATAGGTCTTTCTCAAGTGACTAGGCATACACCAACTGAGGATAAACCCAGTATATATATCCTCAACCAAAGACAATACAACATGTGAAAACAAGTAAAAAAAAATCACCCCAGCTGACCCCAATGTCTTTCCTTAATAAAGCATTGTCTAGGTCACTTCCACGGAGTCCCAATGTGACATGTTCAATACCCTGAAACTGAACACATGTAGTGTCACCTTGATGTAACAGGTTAACATGTCGTGCTAGGAGGTGTGTCTACATTGTTCCTAATAGTGCTAGTATGCTCTAAAATGCGGCGACGCAGTTGGCGTGAAGTTTTGCCAACATACATCATGCCGCATTTACAACCAGCTAAATAGACAACTCCACATGTTGTACAATAAAAGAAATTTTTAATTGTGTATGTTTTAGTGCCACTTACATTTTGAATTTTTTTTTGGGGGGGGGGGGGGGGAGAGAATTTATAAACCTGCAGGCTTTGCAGGCACCACAAGGGGGGAAACATTGTCATTATGGAGCAAGATAGGTATGTTTTAGAAAATATCAGATTACTCAGTGACCAAAGTTGCAATGAGGTATTACAACAAGACCCGACCATCACTTACTTCAAAGACCTTTGAAAATTTTTACAGAAAGGGTTAGAAAGTAAAGTGATATCACAGCAGGAATACAAATATATGCTGGTTGAAAAGCCAAAAGTGGCCACATTCTATAGCATACCAAAACTCCATAAAAATGCTAGAAACCCCCCCAGGCAGACCAATTGTGTCAGGGATTAAAGCTCTAAATGAGCATGCTAGCACATATTTAGATCAAATCCTTAGACCTTATGTAACCAGTCTCCAATCCTACACTGTAGATACCACGGATATCTTGAGAAAAATAGATGGTATATAGATTTCTAAGAACACATTATTGGCATCATTAGATGTAGAATCACTGTATAATAGTATACATCATCCTGTGGAGATTGCGGCAGTGTCACACTTTCTAAGGGCTAGAAGCTCAGAGCATCAAAAGCACAGTGAATTTACACTTGAACTCCTTGACTGTGTTAAAACACAATTATTTTCTGTTTAAAGGCATGTTTTACCATCAACTACAAGGGACGGAGATGGGCACGACATGTGCACCAACATACGCCAATATTTACCTCGGATGGTGGGAGGAGACTAAAGTCTTCGTCCAAGAAATGCATACACATACACAGCACGTCGAACTGTGGTCTCGCTACATTGATGACGTGCTGTGTCTGAAGTGGAACAGTAGAGGAGTTTAACAACTTTGTGAAGGCCATGAACCAAAATGATCATAATCTACGGCTTACCAGTGAAATTAACCAAGACAGAATAACCTTCCTAGACTTGGAAATTTTGAAAGATGAACAAGGTATGTTGCAATCTACGGTTCACACTAAAGCCACGGCCACTAACAACCTACTACTTTTTACGAGTCATCATCCAAAACCACAAGTTGAGGGAATCCCTGTGGGTCAATTTTTAAGGATTAAGAGAAATTGCTCTACATCGGAAGACTTCAAGAAACAATCTGAGATGAGCAAAAGATTCATGAATAGGGGCTATAGTAAAACCTGTATCAATAAGGCATATAAACGTGCCAAGCAGTCTGACAGAAATATGTTACTGTATGGAAAAAAAGAAACCAAACAGAATCAATCAAGTCCAATTAGAATCATTGGCACATACAGTAAACAATGGAGGGAAGTCAAACGAGTGATCAATAAGCACTGGCACATCCTCTTAGAGGATGAGATATTTTCTCACATTTTAATCTGGTCTGTAACCGGTTCATACGCCAATAATATATATTTTCTTTAACTGTGCACGCAATGTCTTGTATATAATGTATACCCTGTTCATTTATGTAACCATGTATTATTTGTCTTACTCTGTGGCCAGGACATACTTGAAAACGAGAGGTAACTCTCAATGTATTACTTCCTGGTAAAATATTTTATAAATAAATAATAATATAGAAAAGTGCTTTCTGACACTCCCTCCATTACCTATAGAAGACCAAAAAATCTGTCGGATTCCTTGGTCCACAGCCAGTATAAAAACACCAACAATGACATCATGGCTGACTAATACCACAGTAGGCACCTTCAAATTTGGTGCCTGCAGGTTTATAAATCCCCCCCAAAAATTTCAAAATGTAAGTGGCACTAAAACATACACAATTAAAAATTTCTTTAATTGTACAACATGTGGAGTTGTCTATTTAGCTAGTTGTAAATGCGGCATGATGTATGTTGGCAAAACTTCACGCCAACTGCGTCGCCGCATTTTAGAGCATACTAGCACTATTAGGAACAATGTAGACACACCTCTAGCATGACATGTTAACCTGTTACATCAAGGTGACACTACATGTGTTCAGTTTCAGGGTATTGAACATGTCACATTGGGATTCCGTGGGGGTGACCTAGACAATGCTTTATTAAGGAAAGCAGCAAGGTGGATCTTCAACCTAGGAACACAATCCCCAAATGGTTTAAATGAAGATTATAACGATTCAGCGTTCCTATAGAAACATCACAAAGTGCTATCACTGCATGACTACTATATCGTGCCAAGTCCCCAATATAGTGTACTTTGTCTGTAGTATACCTACTTAATTAGACCCACTAACTTGGCATTAGTGCCATATGGCTTTTGAACTACAATTTCCACGTGCATGATCAGCATTGTATAATTACACCTAAACATGGATGTGTAACGCTATTGTGCAACAAGCACTATATAGCAACGGGTAAAGAAAAGACAAGTCATTAGCTTTTTAACTTTTTAATGTTATGCTTACCTCAGTTTTTTAGTTTAGCAGGTTTCCCTGATCAGCAGGCAATGCCAGTGTATTTACATAAGTACCGATTGGTTGACAGCCCGCGCCGGGTGGATAGCTCACTCCCATCTGATGACGAGATAATGATCACCATGACGACCATGGGTAATAAAAAGCTGGCCTCTGCAGGGACCCTCCTACCCCCGAAGAAGTTCCGTGTCTAAGGAACGAAACGCGCGTCGGGATGACGTCAGAGTGACGTCTGTTGCGCGACCAACACAGGTGTTACGGTCTCTGTCCGCTATAGCACAGTTTCTAGCCAGAGATAACCAAGATGTGGGCCATAAGTGGATCCCACTAGCTAGAATGAGGGCTACAGTAATAACATTTGGCTTGCAGTGACTACCAGTGAATGTGAACGTGGGTCTGTAATAGCGCTCTAATCCTCTATCAGTGATAACAGCTATATATTGGAATGGTTATGAGAGGTACTGAATGAGACATGATATCCATGGATTGACTAAGTGTATCATCCTTAGTATCCGGAATACAACTGATATTGATATGAGTTACACTGTCAGTCTGTATTAGAGTGCTTTTTATGACATCTATATGGACATAGTTCACAGTTTGGTTCAAGCCTTATGTGTGGTGATGGCACTGTTTGAGTGTCCTGTTTACAACAAAGTATATACTATCACGCATACTATTACTGAATAAACTGCTATATATAGTAGGACCCCTCTATATTTCTCTCTAGCTTATAGCCCTGTAAGGGTTTATCTCTGAAGTACAACATACTGTGCTAAAGCTTGGGTGTAACCTTAGATTTTGCAGCCTATTGCAAGGCTCACCCAGTATAATAGGCATTTCATGATTAATAGACCCTTGCCATTTCGGACAAAAGAGAAGCTCTTTTACAATAGGCTTTTCATTGCGTATATTCTAGGTTTTAAATTAATTTGTGTGTTTACGTGTATTCTGAATAAAAATGTATTGCTTTGAATTAGTAGAGTAGTGTGCATCGTTTAGGGATTCTCTCTCTCCGATATCAACAGATAAAATAGATAAACGACTGAGGAGAGCCAAGATGAAAGCTAAAACTGGGACAATTTTCTCAAGTAATCAAGCTGTAGATCTGGAGGTCCACCACTAGATCTTACTGAAACCAAAGGGGTAATAAAAAAATGTAAGGTAACTGGAGAACACTGGAACCCCAAAAAAGGACACAACAGGCCCAAAGTATAGGGAACAAGGTTTATGCCATATTAATCCTTTAAACCATAGCGAGGTCATCTTCCTGCTTGAGTTCAGTGATCTCGCCTAGAAAAACAAACAATCTATAAAGGAGGTTGGAACGCAAGGACTCTGGAGATCCAGCAAGCAGCTCTGTGCTACTGTGAGGAACAGGCAAACACAGACAGCCCTGCCAGCTACCTATGCGGAAACAATGTGTTCCAAGGCTCGTCTTTGGTTACAGCACTCGGTACGCAAACAGACAGAAGGTGATAAGGAGCAGTGTGGCAGCCGGCTGCGTATGAGAGTGGGCAGTACACAGGCTGGCTTGTTTTGGGAGCAAATTACAGGTTATGAATTTGCTGTAGCTTAGCGCTTATGCGTTATGTATTCTGTAAATTGTTTCACCTTTGTACAGGTAATGTTAACTTAAAGTCAAAGTAAGTGATCTGAAATTATAAAAAATACAATTTTTATACTTTGTTACTGCAAAATAAAAATGTATATAGTTATTTGAATTGGCAAGTGGTCCGTTTAAATCCGAGAGGCCCGAATGAATGCACCTCTAACAAAAAGGTACTATAGGACTTACTGTAAAGCTGTATATTTACAGTCAGTCATGTCTTCAGCGAATTCATCCAGACCAGGATGCAAGTGTAAGCTGCAATTTGCCCTTTCCAATGTTAATAAATGTGATGGATAAGCAGGCAGTAGGCCTCTAAAGAAAGGAGTACTCTAAATCAGCGGCCTGGAAGCTGCCTGGAATATTTTTTACATTTAAACAAACATTGTTGCCTCTGTTCTGGTAATCCTCTTGGCCTTAAAGGATATCTGTATTTGTTAATGCGACTAAAACAGAGCTGAAATGTTGGTGGTCCGCTACCACATCATTAAATGTTTCAATATGGGGAAACCAACTTCAACCTGAGCAACATCAGATCTGATCTCATGCCGAAAAACACTGATATTTTGCTTTTCAGCACCTTAAGCATTTCTTTTAGGTCATCTCTGTTCAGTGTATTCGGGGAGGAGGCCTGACCAGATATTTTCTTTTGCATGTCGGCCATAATGGATAAGCATACGTCATCAGGGGTCGGTGGGGATACACAAGCAGATCGCATATAATATTGCATCAGATTGTGTTTTCCCTCCCCTGTAATTGTCTATCATATTCATTAGAACAAATCAAATCTAAAGACCCTCGGATAGTTTCTGGAAACGCAAAGATTATCTTAGAAGGTGGACTGAGCAGGAGGTCAAGGCTTAAGCTCTTATCAGGTCGTGTGACATCACTTACTATTTTTAATTGTATTTAAGATAAAAGGAGAAGTTTCACTCAGATAAAAAAATTAAAATAAATAAATAACTTACTTTCCCCCAGTTACTGTAATTGGCTTAATTCAATATTCATTCAAATTCTAAAAGGAAAAGTATTTATTTCCTGTGAAAAATGAATATGTAAATGCAGAAATCACGTGCTCCCACAGTGATGTACTAGATCTATTAAAATAGAATTTGATCTCACAGTGCCGCAGATGCACTGAAATTAGAAGAAACAAATACAATGATGTAAGCTTATAAAATTTGCCCTTCCTCGTCGCTAGATCAACAGTATTTCGTGGTGGTGTTCGTGCAGATCACTTGCGGCATCTCATAGCGGCTCCTCCGATCAGATCCTGGAGAAGCTCCTTCACCTCGTGTTATGCACAATGTAGGCATGCGCTTTCGGTTTTTAGATTTCTACTATGGGTGTGAGTATCATCCAATGAAGCGGCAGCTGGCCCAGCAAAATAATTTCGGTGATCCAGTTAGTCTAAATGGACATCTGTCCCAACAGTCTGATCATTTTTGTAACCAACATTCCTGATACGTTTGATGGAAAGATTCTGTGTATCGCTATATGCAATCATTTCTTTGCAAAGTTGAGCACTGCGTGTTGAATGTGTATAGGGATTTTCCACCAGCTGGACAGTGTGGTTCATTGAAGCCTTGTATTTGCCCAGTGCGCACGCACAAACACGCACACACCTCTAGTTTCATAGGTAGCACAGACTTTCTTTTTCTGAAAAATGAATGTTTCCACTCTTCAGGTTCTATATAATCTATATACTAATCTCATTTGTGACTACTTCTTTTCCGCCCCCCTTTATCCTTCTGTCTGATGGCAGGATTAGCAGTTTACATAAAACGACAAATATACAAGATTTTATAGTCTTACCATGAATGAGGTGGTAAAGGGGACCGACCATATATACACAAATCAAGGACAAGAATTCTCTCTTTATTTTTTTTAAACTTTCATATCTTGATTTTAAAAAGTTGTGTCTTATATAAAACGCAATAATCATGGCAGTGCAATTAGTTCACTTTGGTTCTTGGATGGTCTGCCCCTTCAAAGACAGGAGAAAAAGAAAAAAAAAACATTGTGACCTGGAAACTTTTATGATGTCACAGCCTTAAATACTGGCTGATGTAACCATGTGAGGCAAAACATTCCACATGTGCAAGACCAAGGGCCCTTATTAAATACTCAGAAGTGGCGTCACTATGGTTTCCTAATTCAATAGTATAAGTAGATTCCCTGCATTGTAACATCCATGTCTTTAAAATAAACCCTGAGGCTAAACTCTTGTTCAACACACTGAAAAATAATTTACCCCTGAAAGTGCAACGCTGGGAGCCTAGATATCAGGTGTGTGGGTGTGTATAAAAGCCAGTGGGTTTTGCATGTCTAACTGGCTGGAGCGCTTCAGTGACAATACACAGGGCTTGACAAATGCACTCGCCTGGGGCGAGTGCATTTTGCCAGCTGTCTAGTCTTATTGGCGGCAAGGTGCGGCGTCTCCCAACATTCTCCAGCGCCTCCTCCTGCAACTCTTGTGAAAATGGCTGCGTGGATCAAATAATGCTGCCTTGCCATGACAAAGGGACGCTACATGAAATCACGTAGTGTCCCGTTGTCATGGCAATGCATCATTTGACGCTGCGCAGCCATTTTTACACGAGTTGCAGGCGGAGACACTGGAATTTGTGGGCGAGACGCAGGAGAATGCCGGGTGATGCCGCACCCCAACCCTTGCAAGTGGGTAAAGTGAGGGGGTGAGTGGGATAACAAGACGACAGATTTGTGGGGGTGGAGGAGGGACATGGGTGGTGGGGGTGGGAGAGAAGAGAAGTGGTGGGGAATGAAAAGTAAAACATGTCATGGACTGGCTTTTATTTTAGTAAACAAAATAAGAAGGGTGCCAAGTGTAGCATTAGCAGACAGGGTGATACAGTGCTCTGTGGATCTGTAAAAACCAACCTACACTAGAATTTTCCATAGATGTGTAAAGTGTTTGTTGTATTTTGTGCTTCGAGTTTACTTCGCTATAAATATGTGTTATTAGGCTTAATCTATAGCGGTCCTGGAAGTCCTAAATGTAAAACGGTTTAGAGTACACACATATACATATAAACATTTTAAAAAGGAAGCAACGGTCTTGAACATGACAACCATCTCTCAATTAAACACAATCTGACTCAGTTACCTTTCGTAGCTCAATGGTCACTTCATTTCGGTGTCTTCTCATGGTCTGTAAAAGAAAACAAAGCAACATTAGAATTATGACATTACTGCCAAATCGCGTTTCACGTAGATAACATTGTCTACCGATTGGAGCGTTCCACAAAGAGGATTTTTTTTGTAATAATAATAATAATCAATACGTATAAAGCACAAACATTAAAGACGTTTGGTGTGTGCCAGTGACCAGTTTCTGTAAATAATTTTACAAGAAACTTGGTCAAAAGAGGTCTGTATGTACGACTATGGATAGAATTAGAAATGAAGACCTCAGAATAGCAGTATAGTAGCAGCTTAAAATTAATGACAGTCTGTTGTCGATTGAGGAACAGTTCACATTAGGATTTACAAGAATAAACCCTCGTTCACTGATCGTACCATCCAATGCCGACTATGCTGGGTTGTAAATGTCTTCCCAAGTCTGGCTCCTTGCCATTACTGGCAGCATACATAGTATGACGAGAGAACAGTAGCACATGAGGACGACAAAATGAAAACAAAAACCAGGAAAATAAAAAGGACGCAATTAAGTTTAGGTCCTACCTACTCTTAACCAATGTTGAAAGTGCAATCCCCATCCTACGTCTACATCATACAAAATAGTTCAAAAAAGTAATGTAGAAAATAAGCAGAAAGGTCTGTGCGTCCAACATAGGAACTTATAGCTTGACTATATGCAGGGCTCGAACAACAGGAAAATTAGGGGCAGCTTGTGAAGCTTAAAGTTAGGGGCTGCTGCAGAGCTTCTGAGGATGCAGAACTGTGAATGCTTCTTTTCCAATTTGCACCACAATGCTTTGCATAGCGCTATACAAGTTATTGTGGGGAGCAGCGATTTACCGTTCTTCTGCAGAGATTCAGCAGCCAAGGTGTTTTCTATACGAAAGTAAACTACATTTTACAAACCCTGACCAAAAAAATCCAACAGAACAAAATATACATAGGAGTTAATTCCATGTTTTTCTTTTTTAAACAAATATCAGGCGGAAAAGGGCTGGGTAAAATATACATCATTTGTACCAAGTATTTGGGTCTACCGCCCAAATATACTTTGGAAAGACTGTCTGCACACTACTGAGTGATTAAAGGTAATATGGAAATGCTGATGCTGTAACCATGCAGGATAGGGCAAATGAACGAATACCAAAAGAGACATTAAACAGAGGAAAAGTATGCAAAACAACAAAAGCAATTCCTCCTTAAAAATGTTTATTTTTATGTATATACTACTTAGACAGTATGCAAGTTATAGTGGGATGCAACTTCGGGAAGCAGAGCTGTTCTGCATTAGCTTTCCTGTGCAGTCAAATAACGTTATTGGAGTTCTGCATTACATGAGACATTCTTATGCAGTACATCACATGCACCATTTCTAGTAAGTTAGTGTCTCTTGGATAGATACACATGTATTGTTCAGATATTTTAATGTGCAAGACACACACACTTTGGATGCAAAGCATTCTGGTTTGACATTGGTGGTCACTGAAGTGCCCATTAGAGTCTAGCAGCCAATCAGAAAATACAGTTGGCGGTCTTTCTTCAGTAGGGTACGAATGTGAAACATGCCTGAAATGTTTAGATTCCAATTTTTAAAAGAAACAAATGATCTTTACTCTGGTCACGAGAGGAAAGCATCAGCTATATTGCCAGATATTGAACCATGACACAAGCCCTGTCTTATACACAACATATTGGGAGACTAGTTCTCTAGCGCTTCTGGTTTACTGGAGGTGAACTGCATTAATTTCAGCTCTGGGAACATCCAGGATCCAGAGATACTTACTGGTCAAGTTACAGGAGTTACTTCCTGGTCTCTCCAGGGGTTTCAAATGGTTGTACAATAGGAAGCTGTGCAAGCAATGATGTTGAAGATTCCCATTGCTCGTGGGACCGGCAAGATTTGAACAACCATTTTATTTCCCCTAAAAGTTAGCCCCCAGGGGACTTCAACAGCTATATAAAAAAATAAAAAACACCCAAACAGAATAAATGTGTGCTACACATACAGTATATACACGTGTGCCGTGAATGTCTGTATTTATTAAGCCATATATTACATTATGGCGAATGCAAACCATTGTGTGGAGTTATTCAATATACTGATGTGAATTTTATATTCCACAGGAAGGCACTACCATATTTCACTTTGGATCTATGAGGGATTGCACCTTTGGACAACTACAGGCATTTTAATATAAACCCTGAACATGGTTGCATTCCCAGGCACAGGAAGCTTTTAATTTTGTATTATTTAACAACTCCACAGTATGTATTCCATAATTAGCTTTAAGCAGATCGCCGTCTAAACTAAAAATAGTAATTCGCATCAACTTTCTCCTGTCTACAAATAGAAGTCATAAAGTTGAGCAGTCATTTTAATGACTAGAACAGATTGGGACCAAGTCAGCTTAAAGAAATCAGAGGAAGCCAAAGTATAGCTTTCAAAATTCTTAATAAGCACACTATGTCAATACTTCTGCTATGAAATGTGGAAGTCCTACAGTTTGGTGTTCCTTCCACTTAAAGAACTTGAGGCTTAGACTGACAGCAAGGCTCACTATATAGTTATGTTTTTCACACAGTGTGACTAGTTTTGGAGGACTGAAATTCAGTTTGAAACCTGAACCATTCTTTTTGCACCTCCACTCTGCTCCTATTCTGCCACCACTAAGCCTCACTACATTACCTTAATGTTACCTTAAAACTACCTCTCTCCATTACCTTAATAAGGGGAAGAGGGTGGGGACAATCCCTCCAAGGGTCAAAGTGAACCAATAGCAGTGACATGTTTAAGGGTTCTCCTGTGGGTCACTTCGTTCCACAAGTAAAGAAAAAGGAAACCGGCGCCTTACAAGTTCAGTAGGATATAGGAAGTCCAAAACGATATCATTAAAGTCCCCACAGAGTCCTCTGTTGCAAAAACGATGGAAGAATTGCTGTGCAGCTCCCACCGTGCATGAAGAGTTATGTGGAGAAAAAACAAACAAACAAAATTATGGTGCAGTATGTCAAACTAATATAATTGACAAGATGACCCAAAACACTAATGACAAAACAAGACAGACAAACTAGACAAACAATAGCAAGGCTAATAATGATAAAAAGCTAGTTTATTAAAACAACATAAATGAAGGGTTCCAGAAGACTAGAAAATCGCCAGGTCCAGATATTGTAAAATTGGGACCCTACTCACAAGATGTCAAATTGTAACAGGCAATGGAGATAAACGCTGTGCTGCTCGTCCACTACAGTGGTAACCGAAGCGCCTTCCTGTGATTCCCCTGCCTCTGATGGATGCCGCGTCACTATGGGGCGGGACCTCCAGGCGAATGTCACGTAACTGGAAGGCGGGACTTCCTGAAACGGCGTTTTTTTCAACTGCAAGCCTGGATCAACTGCACGTCTTCCTTCACCAAAAGACAGTTCTAAAAAGAACTTCCCTATGCGTTTCATGCGCCTGCGCGCACTTCCTCAGGGGATTGTGATGACACTGATACTAAGTGGAATATATACACCCACACTGCGATCAAAATTGGTTAATTACACAATTGAAAATTAAGCACAGATGTTACCACAGTACTGACATCACAATAACATGCCTTGCTATACAAACAACTACAATACAACACAATGAACAGTTAACAAAAAACACTTAATCGAATAATGAGACTATTCAAATATGGATAACATACTGCTAAGTAAAAACATTATTATACTATAAAAAAGCCTTCAATTCAAAGTCTATGTTCAGGCCTCTTGGAGAGAGCGTTTTCAGTTCATAGATAAAGTATGCTTCACGCATACTGGCCTGTTGAAGTCTGTTACCCCCTCTCCAATTGGCCTGAACAACCTCTATAGCTTGACATATTTGAGCACATTTACAACATCAAAAAGGGATTGGTCACTCAGTGTGTCTCACCATTTTCTTATGTGTCACAATCAGAATCCCAAAGGCTTGTTATGTCAAGCTATACAGGTTGTTCAGGCCAATTGGAGAGGGGGTAACAGACTTCAACAGGCCAGTATGTGTGAAGCATACTGGCTCTATGAACTGAAAACGCTCTCTCCAAGAGGCCTGAACATAGACTTTGAATTTAAGGCTTTTTTATAGTATAATAATGTTTTTACTTAGCAGTATGTTATCCATATTTGAATAGTCTCATTATTAGATTAAGTGTTTTTTGTTAACTGTTCATTGTGTTGTATTGTAGTTGTTTGTATAGCAAGGCATGTTATTGTGATGTCAGTACTGTGGTAACATCTGTGCTTAATTTTCAATTGTGTAATTAACCAATTGGGATCGCAGTGTGGGTGTATATATTCCACTTAGTATCAGTGTCATCACAATCCCCGGAGGAAGTGCACGCAGGCGCATGAAACGCGTAGGGAAGTTCTTTTTAGAGCTGTCTTTTGGTGAAGGAAGACGTGCAGTTGATCCAGGCTTGCAGTTGAAAAAAACGCCGTTTCAGGAAGTCCCACCTTCCAGTTACGTGACATTCGCCTGGAGGTCCCGCCCCATAGTGACGCAGCATCCATCAGAGGCAAGGGAATCGCAGGAAGGCGCTTCGGTTACCACTGTAGTGGACGAGCAGCATGGCGTTTATCTCCATTGCCTGTTACAATTTGACATCTTGTGAGTAGGGTCCCAATTTTACAATATCTGGACCTGGCGATTTTCTAGTCTTCTGGAACCATTCATTTATGTTGTTTTAATAAACTAGCTTTTTATCATTATTAGCCTTGCTATTGTTTGTCTAGTTTGTCTGTCTTGTTTTGTCATTAGTGTTTTGGGTCATCTTGTCAATTATATTAGTTTGACATACTGCACCATAATTTTGTTTATTTGTTTGTTTTTTCTCCACATAACTCTTCATGCACGGTGGGAGCTGCACAGCAATTCTTCCATCGTTTTTGCTACAGAGGACTTTGTGGGGACTTTAATGATATCGTTTTGGACTTCCTATATCCTACTGAACTTGTAAGGCGCCGGTTTTTTCTTTTCTTTACTGTATCCAAGTGTCTGATTGTACAATCAGCACTCACCTGGCGGCCTAATTCTACCTACACTAGGGTTTAATATTTAATTTATATTTCACTATTTAAAGTGCTGTTTTCACACTGTCTTTTTCTTCGTTCCACAAGTGCTTATACAGAAAGTCCACCCTCCCCACATCTCCTAGTCATAACCTTGATTGGTGCCCAAGGATAAAGAAAACATTTGGATTGGCAAATACTTCACCTGCCTCCCCTACATTCAGCGGCCCCTTAAGAAATCAAATAGGCTGACAGTGGGGGTTGCATCTTTACCACTGCCACTTGGTCTATATAATGGTTACATGTCTCAAACAGTTGACAATTGATTAGCAGCAAGCAATAAGGATTATGAATATTCCACATCATTTTTTACTTGATAATACTGTTGCTCTTTCTTACATTTCATTATCCGTGCCCAACTAGCCCATGTAACCGTTCAGAAAGCAACCTCAGTCCAACTGGCTTCACTAAACCAATCTAGTTGGGTGTTTTTTAAACTAAAATTAAAAGCTGAATTTCTTGGAGACTAAAAGAAGAAATGCTTGTAAATCAGGGGATTTCTTTATTGTATCCCAACCCCTCCTTATCAGAGAGCCGGGGGGGGGGAGATAAACAGTGGCGTTTTAAAAGATGGATATTGGAACAGTTCATATTTTGGAAAAATTGTTGCAAGGTCTGTCAAGTACAGATTGCAAAACGTAAAATAAAATGCAGAAAATCCACTGTGGACATAGCAAAGAAACCTGGTCTAACATTGTTATATTGCCAGGAGCCCGTTGGGTCCGGCACAGTATTTATTGCATTCAGGTCTTTGGTACATTAAGCATTCATAAAAAGGCATCCTGTCATATCCTGGTACTGTCACCATACAAAACGACAATATAAAAGGGGCTGTGTCAGAAATGACATCTGTATTTTTAAACACAGTGTAATGGACTTGCATAGAAAGTCATTTACTTATTTTTTTTTTTAAACTTGTGCTCTAATGAAACAAAATTTTACAGGATCAGCACTCAAAATAAAAGAAATGATAGACCTGCTTTTTCTTTTTGGCGTCACCAAATTTCTTCTCTAAAATGTATTTAAAAAAGCAGCAATATAGAAAAAAATAAAAATAATCTCAGAACACCCAAGGGAAGGAAATGTTAGCAGAGACTTATGTGCGCACAATAGAGCAACGTTTCAACGCATCCAGGCCCCTTCGCCAGGCGAACGTTTTATTTATTTTTGGAGTGTTGATCCAGTATGATCTATTTTCATGGTTGTATGCACGTAGCAGTGTAGATACAGGACCCTAGCACCTCTCAATTAAATTAGACAAGGCGAATGCCAAGTTCATTCTATTTTTTTTTGTTTTGTTCCTTGTGCTCTAGACTTAACCGTTACCAAGATTTGAAGGTGTTGGTAAAATTAAAGCAAAAATGTACGATTGCTTGGAGAGAAAAAAAAAAAAGCGTACGGTGGTTTGCGGCTGTGAATGTGGGTGTTACCTTTAATAAATAAGTAAAAAAAAGTATTTTATATTATAATTTTTTTTTTTAAACTGCATGTTTCCATTGTAGCCAATTGCTTTAGAAGGTTTAAACATTCTTTAATATTAATAATTAAGTACTCGCCTCAAATACTTTGAGAATATAAAAAATAAATAAAGGTTTCTTTGAATTCTACTTGCTTTAGATTAGAGTTGTGTTTCACAGAACCTAACAATTGACCCTTTATTTTTCACAGGAATGAAGAAACTTATGTGAAGAGTATTTTTCCATTTAAGCCAATAATGTTGACGAGTTGGTTGGCAGTTACGTGGAACTGGCCTTCTAAAAAGTACTGTATATCAGGGGTGCGCAAACTGGTCTGTGCCCCCTGCCTGCACCCCCTTACCTCTGGCATCGGCGGCATTTGACTCCGTGTTGTCATGGTGACGCATCGCTAGAAGCCGCCAGAGACAACGACATACAGAGAGGCCTTGCACACTCCTCCAGCATTTTATTTAAATGTTGTGGGGAAGAGCAAGGGGCCCCTGTAAGCACACCCCCCCCCCCCTCAAAATGTTCACGCCCCCCAGTTTGCGCATTCCTGTTGTATATCCCGCAAAAAGGTGAACACACATGCAAATTATAAGTGCTTTTACATTGCAGACATACCTCTAAAGTAATGGAAACAAAAAACAGCGCACAACGCAAATAGTGAAGTAGGTAATACAAGTGTGTATTGAATAAAACTAAATATAAACTGCGTACATCAAGTATGATTTATGTAAGCATTGAGTGTGTAATCACACTGGTTACCACTCGATGTTGTTGGTGTGGAATTGGTGTAGTCTCAGCGGGCACTCTCAGCAGCAGCTGTATACCAGGACTCTGGCTAGGATATCCCTGAAGAAGTAGTTATTACTACGAAACGCGTTGGAAGAACCTTATCCATGATCTATGTGTTTTAGAGTATTGATTTTATTATCTACAACACTGTGTGGAACTTTTATCCTGTGAGAGACTGTTTACATTCTTGCCGACGGATCGAAGGGTCGCGGACACAGTGACGTCATCACGTGGCGTCCCGGAACGAAGCAGCACTGTGTCGAGCCGCGGTGAAGCCTGCAACAAACAGACTTTCCAATATGTGTGGCGGTTTCAAACAGGGAGCCCTAACAGCCACTTGAGGACACTACCAAACCCCTTGAAGTACCTCCGGAGGCTACCATCAGGAACGGAGCATAGCTGTCTTGAAGGGCGAATCCCTACGGAGATGACGTCAGCATGAGAGGGATATCCTAGCCAGAGTCCTGGTATACAGCTGCTGCTGAGAGTGCCCGCTGAGACTACACCAATTCCACACCAACAACATCGAGTGGTAACCAGTGTGATTACACACTCAATGCTTACATAAATCATACTTGATGTACGCAGTTTATATTTAGTTTTATTCAATACACACTTGTATTACCTACTTCACTATTTGCGTTGTGCGCTGTTTTTTGTTTCCATTTCTGTAGTGTGTTAGGGGGTGCTGAGCCACCCCCTATTATTATAGCAGCAGACGCCATCTTCACTGAACACACGGTTGTGTAATTTATTTTATTTTGAATTTCACTGTGGTTTGTTGTAACCCTGATTTTGGGTTTCACAAATAAAAAGGGTATAGGTATTGCACTTTACTGACATTTCTAGAGGTTAAGTAGTTGCGCACGGTTTATTTCTATTTATCAATACCTCTAAAGTGTCTGTCAAATCAGAATCTTTCCAAAACCACTACAAAGTGTTAACTTTAATATACTGCAGAGTAAATGAATACAGGTGGTCCTCGGTATCCGACGGTCCGCTTTCTGTCGAAAAGCTTATCAGGCGCCACATAATACAGTCCGCTGGCCGCATTATCAGACGCGGATTAACATGGAACCACAATCCGATGGCGGTTTGGGGAACGCATGCCGGCGGATAAGCGAGGACTGCCAGTAATTCGGTATTAGGCGATACCTTTTTTATTTGGACTTGCAATTGATACAAGACAAGCTTGAGAGTTGCTCTTCCACAGGTCATTCAATTCCGATTTAAAGATTCCATGAGTTTAACAGATGTAACAACCAAGATACCGATCTGAAGCAGATGTCGAGGAGAGGGAGAGAACTCTCGAAAGCTTGTCTTATATCAATTGTTAACCAAATTTAAAAAAAAAAAAGGTACCACCACCCAATACTGAAGTACTCCATACCTCTGCACTATTGCAACTGGATCTACAAGGCTATTTAATGTGATCCCATTAGTGATTTTTCACTATATATATTTTTTATTTTTATATAAATACGTTTTACAGCAGGGGTCCCAAGTAATTGTTATTGCTCATCTGGTTTCCTCAACCCCGATGATTTGCAATAAATCTCATTGCCATGAGATTTAGCAATGCCATCCAAAGAGCATTAGATCAGTAGTTAACAGCCTGTGGTACTACCACTGATGGTACACAAGGTTTCAAAGTGTTATTGAACTGGCCGAGGTAGACAAGCACAATATTCACATCGAAGTTTACAACTGAAGAGCCATAGTAATCAAATGATAAAGATCGGATCGATGCAGTATAGGTTAGATTTTTTTATACAAAAATAGTGGTGGCATGGGAAGTTGTATTCTTTTAATATAATTGTTCTGAAATTAGTATGGTGGGGGAGGGGCTGCTGTATTAGATGAAATGTTGCAATTAAAAAAAAAAAAAAAAAGTGTAAGAGAGCCCACAAACGAAACTAACTGTGCCCTTAACTTTGGCTCCTAAAATGTATCCCGCCGCCACGACTGTGTGCATTAGTGGCACATTGACATCCGCCCCCCGACACGGACTTCATCGAGTAGGCAGAATCCTGGAGCTCTCCTCTCACTTCTGATTTCCCTTGTCCTCCCACAGAGACGCAAAGAAGAATAACTAGACACTGAGGGGGGGTGTATGCAGGATTCTGCACAATCTGCTGTTTGTTGAATTGATCTCAATTGAATTTAGGGCAAACAATTAGGATTAATGTAGCCTCTAAAGATGCATGAGTTTGCAAAGCTCATTATCTGTAACAAACATTTAAACCAAACGACTGTTTACTTTTAGGGGCAAATGTGCTATATCTACAGATAAATATAAAAGGTACAATGAAAAGACTAATCATAACGACAATATGTGCAAGAAACTTTGGACATTGATTCTTTTCAGCTGGAAGGAGAACAATGAAAATGGAGGATGGTGTCACACCCCTAATTAAAAGGGTCAGATGAACTCAGCTATTCAAGGAGCAAAATTAACCAATTCCAGGGACATGTGGGGCCTGGGTGATTGAAAATACTTGTTAGATTAGGATAAAGGAACAAACTATTTTTTTCCCCTCCAAAATATCATTTGGGGAAATTATTTTGGTGTTACAGAAAGAGTTATTCAGACATTTGGTTATACAGTGTTTCCATTTATTTATATCAATGTAATAAAATTCTGTTTGACAAAACCCCTGCCCATTTCTCATTGTTTTCTATTTTCAGCGATTAACTCTTAGCATTGGGCTGGGTCGGAGATTTGCATCTTATTTTCCCTCCCTTTTTCTTTTTTTCCGAGCTTGCCCCATTTTTTTTTTTAAGTTAAAATTGGCAGATACTCGTGTGTGTGTGTGTGTGTGTGTGTGTGTGTGTGTGTGTGTGTGTGTGTGTGTGTGTGTGTGTGTGTGTGTGTGTGTGTGTGTGTGTGTGTGTGTATTGTGAAGTTAATCGGTTTTAGTATAATTAGTAGCCTACTAATATTAACTTTTCAACCGATTATAATAGTAACAGCATTGACAATGTTATGGGAAAGGAAAGTATCCAATGGCGCCTATATATAATACACTTAAAGGATATATGAAAACCAAGCCTGTTGGCTGATGGACGTAACTCCTCACGTTGTGCTTAAAGAAAAGAGAAAGCACAACACATAGCGTAATACTGTAACTATATACACACAACACTTAACAATACATATAACAGCTGAGAAGTTGATAGGTGAAATATGTAATTTAAAACATTTAATATCAATTATAAATAATATATAATATACATGGACATACAATAAACAGTTAATCTAATAAAAATGATGATAAGGTACTCTGCACCACCGATGGAGATAGTAGCAATGCCTACTCACCAGATGGAGTAGGTAAGTGAGCAGTGGATAAATTTGAGAGTATCCCCTCTCGTTTCTTGAGGCTGCTCCCTGCTGGCTGACGTCTCTGGAATCATGCGGTTGTAAATCTTCATGCGGGTGCTTCCGCAGCTCGCTTGGACAGCCGCCCAGATGGTATAGAACGGCAACAGCTGATTGTGTACGCTGTCGGCATCAGCAGATCAGTGGGCCCACAGCGGACGTGGACTCAGCGGCAGCAGCCACCCCAGCACGCCGTCGGTATCGGCGGGCTGACTGGTCAGCCGCAAACGTAGATGGTACAAAGCGTGGGGATACTATCACAAAGTGCAGAGTACTAAAAAACGCCACCCTACGCGTTTCGAAAGGCTCTCTGCTTTCTTCCTCAGGGGTTTGTAAAATATGGTGTCCGACAAGGTCCCTTAAATACAAAGTCTGTAATTTAAAGGGATAGTTTCCACCTGCAGTTCAAAGCACTTACGCAATAAGCACAATGAGAAAGTTCTTGGATTTATCATGCACATGCGCATTGAATTGTTCCTTTAAATTGTATAAAGTGCTGCTGCAAATTGTTATACTCAGCTGTTACAATAAACAAACAATTTAGACATAGACTCATTTTGACACATGACAATAAAACAACATATATAATTACAAATAATGATACATTGGTGCATATATAAAATTACTTAACTATGTGAATAATAGATAGGAAGTATCAGTAATTGATACAGCCAATCTGTAACCTATTAATTTTAGTGATTCTGTGATGTACTATAAACTGTGATTGTACTGTGTATTGAATTAGATTTATAAACTATGTGATTAATTACAAAATATTTAAAAAGTGTTCAAACAATTTTAAAAAACAATGTTTATAATCAAGTATAGGAGGAGTAGATGGGATATATCAGTAATTGATACAACCTATCTAAAACCTATTAATTTTAGTGATTCAGTGAAATATTATAAACTGTGAGTATACTGTGTATTAAATGGATTTATAAACTATGTGATTAATTATAAATTATTTAAAAAGTGCTCAGACAATTTTATAAATAATGTTTATTATTAAGTATAGGAGGAGTAGGATATATTAATATATGAATTACATTAGCTAGATATATGTGTCGCAAGGACATTGATGTTATTAACCTACCAAAAAGGATTTTAAATCGAATTCTACAAATGTAGAATTCGATTTAAAATCCTTCAAATGTAGAATTCGATTTAAAATCCTTTTTGGTAGGTTAATAACATCAATGTCCTTGCGACACATATATCTAGCTAATGTAATTCATATATTAATATATCCTACTCCTCCTATACTTAATTATAAACATTATTTATAAAATTGTCTGAGCACTTTTTAAATAATTTATAATTAATCACATAGTTT
Source organism: Ascaphus truei (assembly GCF_040206685.1). Lineage (NCBI taxonomy): Eukaryota > Metazoa > Chordata > Amphibia > Anura > Ascaphidae > Ascaphus > Ascaphus truei. The sequence goes on from NC_134485.1 coordinate 353,490,361, forward strand.
ATAAATCCATTTAATACACAGTATACTCACAGTTTATAATATTTCACTGAATCACTAAAATTAATAGGTTTTAGATAGGTTGTATCAATTACTGATATATCCCATCTACTCCTCCTATACTTGATTATAAACATTGTTTTTTAAAATTGTTTGAACACTTTTTAAATATTTTGTAATTAATCACATAGTTTATAAATCTAATTCAATACACAGTACAATCACAGTTTATAGTACATCACAGAATCACTAAAATTAATAGGTTACAGATTGGCTGTATCAATTACTGATACTTCCTATCTATTATTCACATAGTTAAGTAATTTTATATATGCACCAATGTATCATTATTTGTAATTATATATGTTGTTTTATTGTCATGTGTCAAAATGAGTCTATGTCTAAATTGTTTGTTTATTGTAACAGCTGAGTATAACAATTTGCAGCAGCACTTTATACAATTTAAAGGAACAATTCAATGCGCATGTGCATGATAAATCCAAGAACTTTCTCATTGTGCTTATTGCGTAAGTGCTTTGAACTGCAGGTGGAAACTATCCCTTTAAATTACAGACTTTGTATTTAAGGGACCTTGTCGGACACCATATTTTACAAACCCCTGAGGAAGAAAGCAGAGCCTTTCGAAACGCGTAGGGTGGCGTTTTTTAGTACTCTGCACTTTGTGATAGTATCCCCACGCTTTGTACCATCTACGTTTGCGGCTGACCAGTCAGCCCGCCGATACCGACGGCGTGCTGGGGTGGCTGCTGCCGCTGAGTCCACGTCCGCTGTGGGCCCACTGATCTGCTGATGCCGACAGCGTACACAATCAGCTGTTGCCGTTCTATACCATCTGGGCGGCTGTCCAAGCGAGCTGCGGAAGCACCCGCATGAAGATTTACAACCGCATGATTCCAGAGACGTCAGCCAGCAGGGAGCAGCCTCAAGAAACGAGAGGGGATACTCTCAAATTTATCCACTGCTTACTTACCTACTCCATCTGGTGAGTAGGCATTGCTACTATCTCCATCGGTGGTGCAGAGTACCTTATCATCATTTTTATTAGATTAACTGTTTATTGTATGTCCATGTATATTATATATTATTTATAATTGATATTAAATGTTTTAAATTACATATTTCACCTATCAACTTCTCAGCTGTTATATGTATTGTTAAGTGTTGTGTGTATATAGTTACAGTATTACGCTATGTGTTGTGCTTTCTCTTTTCTTTAAGCACAACGTGAGGAGTTACGTCCATCAGCCAACAGGCTTGGTTTTCATATATCCTTTAAGTGTATTATATATAGGCGCCATTGGATACTTTCCTTTCCCATACTATTGTTCTGACCAGGGGGTCAGTTTTTGTATCCTAGGCAGCCCCTTATACATGCTTTGCCATTTGTATGTAGGGTGATATACACTTTGTCACTATATTGTGGTTAGCGCTGCCTGTGTTGTTGTTTTAAGCATTGACAATGTTGAGATGTGTGTGACCTTTGGGACCTTATTCTATCCTTTTTCAGTTGGGGTTTGAGGCTGGCCTCCTGTCTTCAAATGGGATTGGCTAGTATGCTGGAAAAAAGGAACTAAAGTGAAGAAAAAAAAAAAAAAAAACAATAACATAAGTGTAATCTGTATGATGGGTTCGTTAAACCCTGCTGTAAATTATTGTTCTAACAGGATAAAAATTCAAAACAAGCCGAGATTGTAATCTTAAACTGCAGATACAGTTGGAAGAAATCCACTTTGCCAAAATCAGCTGGGCTGTTCTGTAGAGATATATGGAAGATCTTTCTAAAGATGAATCAGGACTATGTGTTGAAACAACCTCTGAGCCAAAAGACACAGCCAGGCTTCCACAAAGGATATTTGAACAGCAAGATGAGCAAAGAGCACCAACGTACAAGACAAATTTATTGTGCTATAAACCATAAAAGGATATGTCCGCTGGAGCACTCCACACACCCACTGGTTCCTGCAACGTTATATAATTGTCCCACGTTCTACTCACGGTATCCCCGCGTGCTAAACACTTCTTGTACCAACGGAGTCTGCTAAGCAGTTCCAAATGAGGACGACCCGCGACTCTCCCCAGCCAGAAACTCTGTGTGCTCCAAAGTACTTCCGTGTTACGTGAGAGATGTAACTCGCCTCTCGCGAGATTTCAATACACAGTCACAGGTTTTCCTGGTAGCGTCTGCTTTTCCTCCACAGTACTCTCCACTTCACATACTCAGTCTCCTCCGCCCTACTAGTTTCGCCTTCGGCTTCGTCAGGGGCACATAATGGAGCTGCCATCCCTGTCCCTAGATATACACACACAGCCTATCACATTAATAAGGCTAAGGCAGGCAATAATATGAACAGATACACCAGACTTCATTAAACAATCACAATCACAAATGTAAATCCAAATGTTATAACATTAATTCCATGAAAATTGCACAAAGCCTAAAATATACACACTAAAAACAGATACAGTACAAAACTATATCCCAGAACAAAAATCCAAACTGAGTGAATACACCAAAGATAAACATCACTAATAAAGGATTCATTATTAAAAATATTAAACTAATATCAAATTATAAAATTAACCCTATAATTATAAAAATGAAACCAAATCAATGTTTACTCAGTTTGGATTTTTGGTCTGGGATATAGTTTGGTACTGTATCTGTGTTTTAGTTTGTATATTTTAGACTGTGTGCAATTTCTATGGGATTAATGTGTTATATACATTTGTGATTGTGTAATGAAGTCGGGTGTATCTGTTCATATTATTGCCTGCCTTAGCAATGTGATAGGGTGTGTATATAGGGACAGGGATAGCAGCCCCATTATGTGCCCCTGACGAAGCCAAAGGCGAAACTAGTAGGGTGGAGGAGACGGAGTATGCGAAGTGGAGAGTACTGTGGAGGAAAAGCAGACGCTACCAGGAAAACCTGTGACTGTATTGAAATCTCACGAGACGCGAGTTACGTCTCTCACGTGACGCGGAAGTACTTTGGAGAACACCGAGTTGCTGGCGGAGAGGGACGCGGGTCGTCCTCATTTGGAACTGCTTAGCAGACTCCGTTGGTACAAGAAGTGTTTAGCACGTGGGGATACCGTGAGTAGAACGTGGGACGATTATATAACAGTGCAGGAACTAGTGGGTGTTTGGAGTACTCCAGTGGACATATCCTTTTATGGTTTATAGCACAATAAATGTGTTTTGTATGTTAGTACACTTTCCTCTATCTTTCCTTATCTTGCTGTTCAAATATCCTTTGTGGAAGCCCAGCTGTGTCTTTTGGCTCAGAGGTTGTTTCAACATATATGGAGGATCTTTCTAGAGATGAATCAGCACTATATCTCTACAGAACAGCCCAGCTGATTTGGGCAAAGTGGATTTCTTCCAACTATATCTGCAGTTTAAAATTACAATCTCTGCTTGTTTTGAATTTTTAACCTGTAAGTGCAATAATTTACAGCAGGGTTTAACAAACCTATCATACAGATTACACTTATGTTTTTGTCTTTTTTTTCTCCTGTGCGCTTTAGGTCCTTTTTTCAGAAAAAAGGCGAGAGTTCGGGCCAGCTGCAGGGAGAGATTAATTGATTTATTCAAGGTAGTTATTTGTGTACATTCTGGTATCTGTTTAGAATATATTGTTTGCGCAATTCTGTTTTCTTTGTTTAGGATTGGCTAGTAGACATGTTGACAGGGACCCCAAGAACCAGTTTCACCTTGACAAATTTGTCCCCTTGGACTTCTGGGTTTAAGATAGCTTCTGTTCTATCCAGGGAGATGAGTTTATATAGCAAGGATTGTACCATTTCTATCGAGGGGGCATCGGTAGAAATCCAATTAATCATTATCGCTTTTCTTGCAGCCACTAGGATTGTTTGTTGGTCTGACAGATTTCCTATTACATCTAGCTTTCAAAGATCACGTTTCTGTGTTGGCTAATAACATTGGTAGCTTTTCCCACCTGACTCATGTGATCGATTTAATGTAAATTAGATGTAGCACTAGGCCTTTTTGTACCTAATCCCAGAGTCGTAAAACATACTGGACACCTAACAAGCTCCTATTAAACCCCCAAAATACCCACAACATATATATAAGCATATGAGTGTCAGAGGAGTGCTACTGAGCATGGCAATATGCATTAAAACCAGAGACATAACATAAAACACAGACAAAGCTCAGTTTTTAGCACATCTACTGTAGTGAGACTCATACACGGTACAGTGCCTAAATATATATGGATAAATATCTAATAAGTAAATGGTCTTTTAGTTTGACATTTTTGGCCAAAATTGTTGTAAGCCCCTGAGCCAACGCCAAGGCAGACCACATATCAGGGGTCCCTAACGCTAATATAAATTCTTAATAACCTGTTTAATAACTGGAAGAATGTCATATTCATAAGCTTAAATATATGTTGTGGGTATTTTGGGGGTTTAATAGGAGCTTGTTAGGTGTCCAGTATGTTTTACAATTCTTGTCCAGCTAGTCATGGCTGATTAGAGGTTGGCAACCTCCTACTTAATTTAAGCTCACCCCCTCCCACATTTAAATGGTTATGGGCTCACTCCATAGCATCTTCCACTCAGGGGAACTTGCCTGCTTGCAGTTTGGCTGTGACATCTCTAATACAGAGTGCTTTTCCTGGTAATGTACAGGTTAATAAAAGCTTCAGTCAGACAGAACTTTGCAGCTAATATTGACAGATTTACTATAAATCATTCTTCCTGTTATTAAACAGGTTATTAAGAATTTATATTAGCGTTAGGGACCCCTGATATGTGGTCTGCCTTGGCGTTGGCTCAGGGGCTTACAACAATTTTGGCCAAAAATGTCAAACTAAAAGACCATTTACTTATTAGATATTTATCCATATATATTTAGGCACTGTACCGTGTATGAGTCTCACTACAGTAGATGTGCTAAAAACTGAGCTTTGTCTGTGTTTTATGTTATGTTTCTGGTTTTAATGCATATTGCCATGCTCAGTAGCACTCCTCTGACACTCATATGCTTATATATATGTTGTGGGTATTTTGGGGGTTTAATAGGAGCTTGTTAGGTGTCCAGTATGTTTTACAATTCTTGTCCAGCTAGTCATGGCTGATTAGAGGTTGGCAACCTCCTACTTAATTTAAGCTCACCCCCTCCCACATTTAAATGGTTATGGGCTCACTCCATAGCATCTTCCACTCAGGGGAACTTGCCTGCTTGCAGTTTGGCTGTGACATCTCTAATACAGAGTGCTTTTCCTGGTTATGTACAGGTTAATAAAAGCTTCAGTCAGACAGAACTTTGCAGCTAATATTGACAGATTTACTATAAATCATTCTTCCTGTTATTAAACAGGTTATTAAGAATTTATATTAGCGTTAGGGACCCCTGATATGTGGTCTGCCTTGGCGTTGGCTCAGGGGCTTACAACAATTTTGGCCAAAAATGTCAAACTAAAAGACCATTTACTTATTAGATATTTATCCATATATATTTAGGCACTGTACCGTGTATGAGTCTCACTACAGTAGATGTGCTAAAAACTGAGCTTTGTCTGTGTTTTATGTTATGTCTCTGGTTTTAATGCATATTGCCATGCTCAGTAGCACTCCTCTGACACTCATATGCTTATATATATGTTGTGGGTATTTTGGGGGTTTAATAGGAGCTTGTTAGGTGTCCAGTATGTTTTACAATTCTTGTCCAGCTAGTCATGGCTGATTAGAGGTTGGCAACCTCCTACTTAATTTAAGCTCACCCCCTCCCACATTTAAATGGTTATGGGCTCACTCCATAGCATCTTCCACTCAGGGGAACTTGCCTGCTTGCAGTTTGGCTGTGACATCTCTAATACAGAGTGCTTTTCCTGGTAATGTACAGGTTAATAAAAGCTTCAGTCAGACAGAACTTTGCAGCTAATATTGACAGATTTACTATAAATCATTCTTCCTGTTATTAAACAGGTTATTAAGAATTTATATTAGCGTTAGGGACCCCTGATATGTGGTCTGCCTTGGCGTTGGCTCAGGGGTTTACAACAATTTTGGCCAAAAATGTCAAACTAAAAGACCATTTACTTATTAGATATTTATCCATATATATTTAGGCACTGTACCGTGTATGAGTCTCACTACAGTAGATGTGCTAAAAACTGAGCTTTGTCTGTGTTTTATGTTATGTCTCTGGTTTTAATCCCAGAGTCTACAGATATCTTCATGAACACAAAACATTGTTTAAGTCAGCCCTGTGAGCCTCACACTTGTGCACTTTGTGGTATCTGTCTCTGTTGTCTAATGAATGAGATGTACGCTCTGCGTGTTATTCGGAATCACATTTCCCTCCAGGTCTGACGAAATAATCTCACGTACTCTCGTGTACCCCTGCATCACTTCTTCCATATAGTCTGGATCTCCAGAAAGTCTTTCTGCTAGGCTCCACGGGTATTGATTTTTTTTTTTTTTCCCCATCTCAGTCTGAGACCACATTATACAGTTTAGAAAGAGAATAGCAGTTATCCCTTTTCTGGCTAAAATATTCTAGTTTATTGTTTGACAGAAGGTATCTTGTAGTCTCAATTTTTTACAGTAATTGAAATTTGGATATAGGAGAATGCTTGGATATTGGAAATTTGTACTTTCTGGATTGTCGTGAATTTGTGTGTCTATTTATAATATGATCAAGGCAAGTTAAACCCTTCTTTTCCCAGGTGTATAAAAAGATTGTTGACAGGAGGCTGGAACATATTTTTTGTCCTCCTGGATCGGTCATTATCTGGCTATGGAATATGATCATTTGAACTTCACTATCTATCCTCCATGACAGTGGTATGGAGAACTGGAACAAGTCCACGCAACAGCGCTCAGAACACACATATGTAGTACAAATCTCAAATGTTTGATTAAGTACAAAAATAGAAAGCAGCCTATAGGCATAGAAAAACAATTCCGGTTTCTTTAAAGTCCAAAAGGTACTATGAAACAGAGTAGAAACTCCTATGAAGGAGAAACACACCCTAAAATGAAAACTGAGGGGTGGTAATGTAGTCCAGTCACATTGAAGGGACAAACATATCTCCACTCATGGCTCAAGGGTACCAATGTGAAATCTCCTGGAGTATAAGCATGTCTATAAGCATGCGAGTGTGTGATCTATGAGGGGGTATTACCCACAACCTCCTTGATCACCACTGCTCTGGAATCAGAGTGCACTCGATCGATGAGAACAATATCCAAAGTCCTCCCATGGGGGAAGGAATGATACGGTGCACAGCAATAGAAAGATGGCAAACTGGATCCCAGTGAAAAAAGTTCATTGCTCAACCAGCAATCAAATGGCAACAGGGAGGGGAAAAAAAAGAAAAGTGGCCAGCCTCTAAGGTTGCGTCCAGGGTGCCTTCTCCAGTGCTGAGGCGCGCGGAGGCGAGGGAAAGCGGGTGCTTTCCCTGGCCTTGGTCCGCGCGCCGTCCGGGGGCGTGTCGGGGGGGCGGGCCAATGACGTCACGGAGCTGGTTCGCCCTCATTGGGCGAACCGCTCACGTGGCCGGCCCTGCGCTCCGGCGAGCTCCAAATCTAAAATTTGTATAAGACCTACGCTTCCGCACGCGTAGGTGAGCCCCTACTAAAGCTGCTCTCATTGCGGCTGTAGGTGCTCACTGGTAAGCACCAGCACGCCTCAGCACGGGCCAGCGCCTAAGTGCTGACCATGCCCGAGGCTTAAGGCCTTGCCCCCGCTGCCTACTACAGCGTCCGCCGCACGAGAGCCCTCCCCGCAATGGCGCCGGGCCCGCAGCGAGGGGGGGCCGCAGCGCTCGCGCGAGAGCTATTCCTGCTCTCAATAGAATTGAGAGCAGGACTCGCGTCGAGCGATTAGGCACGCCACCCGGCGGTTCAGCCAATGAGGGCGAACCTGCCGGGTGACGTCATGGCCGCGCCCCCGTCACTCCTCCGCCACGCCCCCCAGGTCTCTCCTCCTGCAGTGAGCTGCAGACCGGGGAATCGGCTGAACGCGCCGCCAAAAGCGCGGGCGCGCGTTACAGCGGAGAGACCGGGGCCTTAGCCTTAGGCATCATAGCGCTTTGTCAAAGCGCTACGATGCCCGAAACACGTTAGGGGCTGCCCACTGTGTTTTTTTCACCTGTTGCCATGTGATCAATAAACTTCAATCAATAAAGCAATAAACTTTTTTCACTGCAATCCAGTCTGCCATCCTTCCATTGCTGTGCACGTGTCATCCCTCCCCCATGGAAGGACTTCCAGTATGACAATGGTATCTCACAATAGGATATTGGATTTCCCCCCAGCAAACAGTTTTTTTAAGTTAGACTTGGGAGGAGTTTAATTTCGCAGGATTACTTCTTTTTGTGCAACATCACTGTATGATCAGCAAGTGCTAGTACAGAGGCCCCCCGCAACTATTGGTTTCTGAAAAGGACCAGGTGGGATAATGGCAATAAAAAGACTTGATTGACAAACCCTTTCCTAATGAGAAAATTTAAAGCAACCAAACCTTTGCCATGAACATTGTTAGATTTGTTTAGGGAAAATAGTTAAGACTGTTAAATATGTTTTATGGCAGACTGTGGGATTGCACAATATTTTCATTTGTTTCAAGATATGTATGGGGCTAGACACAAAAGGCAAATTGGAAAAAATATATATATATGGTGTCCCACTTATATGTAGAAACAGAAGTAAAATTAAAACATACATAGAGAAATAGAAGCATGTTTACCACGGTATCCAGATACATTTCCTTTAAGAACAAGTAAAACATTTTAGGTAACACAGGCACATTAGGTTGGGAGAATTCCCTTTCAACATCTCTATTTACCAGAGAGGTTTCAGTTGCAATTATAGTTCTACAGGGGGAAGTACATGGACGGTTTGATAAAACTGAAGCCAATAAAGCAACTGGCCCGGATGGCATACATCCAAGGGTTTTAAGTTCAGTAATAGTCAAACCCTTACAATTAATATTCAAGGACTACATTAGAGCAATCATAGAAATAAATGGCACACCACTGTTAGAGACATGCAACTATAATTCTGCTTCTGGTGCTTACCTCCCAATGGTCCCGGCGTCTCAAGGCTGGACCTGATAATGGCACAAAAATGAAGGCAAGGAGGAGCACACAGGAGACTTGATTTGAGTTTTGAAAAACTTTAATAAGGTGTTCACAGCATCAGAGCTTTAGTAGAGATAACGTTTCAGGACTAATGTGTCCCTTCCTCAGGCCCAACACCTAGAGGTTCACTAGAGGTGTTGGGTCTGAGGAAGGGACACGTTATCTGTACCAAAGCTCTGATGCTGTGAACACCTTATTGACGTTTTTCAAAACTCAAATCAAGTCTCCTGTGTGTTCCTCCTTTCCTTCATTTTTGTGCAAGGACTACATTAGCACAGGTTCAGCATCACAAGATTGGCATATAGGATATGGCATAAGATTGGTGCCTATGGCTGCGGCCCCGCTGGCGCTGACTGCGCTCATGCTTGAGCGGTGACGTCACCAGTTCTCCAAGCATGAGCACCGGGTGTCCACGCTATTTGGGAAGCGCGCGTGGGGGGGCATTACGGGCAAATTGAGCGTGCTCGAAAGTTACATTTGTTTGTTTACCCAAGCGCCAAGTGTGTGTGCCCATGCATGAGAGCGCACACAGCGTAAGCGTGGATGTGACGATCCACATTGACTAAGGTAAGCGTGCTCAGCGCCAGCCTTAATTTAAAAAAAAAAAAAAAGAGGGGGGGGGGGGGGAGGAGCAAGATCACAACTTGAGAATTACAGACATGTAAGCTTGACAACAATAGTGGAGAAACTACTTGAAGGTTTAGTAAGTGATAATATTCATTATTAGTAACAGTTCCCATTGATTTAGGAAGGATAGGTCGTGCCAAATTAACCTTAATAGTTTCTTTGAGGAGGTAAATAGGAATTTAGATCAGGGTAATCCAGGTGATGTGGTTTACTTAAATGTTGCATTTATTTTAAATGCTTTTGGGGACGCGTGAGGGTTACAGAGACAATCTAGCGCCCCCCACTTTGCGCACCGCTGCTTTAAGGCATGAAACTGGAAATCCCACAGGATCATATCAAACTGCTGGGCTCTTTTCTGGTAGTTGTTAGAAGTCTCTCAGATATGTAAAGGGAAATACCAAGGCAAACATAGTACAATACTGTTTATTAAAAAAAAAAAAACAATGTTAACACTATGCACAGTGCACTCACAAATTCATTGTTAAAAAAGTGTGGGTTTGAATACACCAGAGTCTGGCTGGCGACAGCGACTTCCACCGGTATTCGGAATCCTAACATTCTCCATGCCCTCTGGAGGCCGACATCAACAGAGGGTTTCAGCGGGACTCCGGTCCTCGCTGCGGCTGTAGGTCTCAGGTACTTTTGTACAATCTGATGGAAAGTCTCTTCTCGCGAGACTTGGAGAAAACATCAGCTGGGCTGTCTCCCGCATATGATCTCCTCACGCATTTCGTTTAGGCTTCCTCGGGGGGTGCTCAACCTAAGGAGATCATACGCAGGAGAGCCCAGCTGACGTTTTCCTACAATCGTCAAATGATGCTACGGGGTCATGTGATGACACGGTTACCATGGTAATGTGACGTCAGGTGACCCCGCTCGAACCCACGGCATCAAGGTAAGGAGGGGGGAGCAAAGGACGAGATAAACAGTATTATACTATGTTTGCCTTGGTATTTCCCTTTACATATCTGACAAACTTCTAACAACTAGCAGAAAGGAAGTCAGAAAAGAGTCCAGCAGTTTGACCTGATCCTGTGGGACTTCCAGTTTCATGCCTTAAAGAATTATTCTCCTGTGTGTTTTAGCATCAAAGTGGGGACTATCCCTAATATTACACTATGTTGTGTTTTGTCTCTTTTGCGCTACAGGTCCTTTTTCTTCCCAGACTTTGTATTTTCTCGCTGGGTGACAGAGCGGACTTAAGCTGCAGGGGCGATCAGGGTGTTTTAAATATAGGATTTGTTGCGCATTTTATTATTTATTTATACACCAAATCAGACTTTTTCACCATTGTAAAATATAGAAATGTCTGTTTAATTTCAACTGTAGTTTACTTTGTTGTACAATAAATATGTTTGTCCAAGTAGATGCCAACTCAAGACTTCTGAAATTACCTAACCCATTTCAAGTTAAAGCCCAATAATGTTTTTTTTTTTTTTTTACCTTTTTGTCCCGACCAAACAAAGCAACGAAAACTAAAGGATTAAATGAGCTAGAAAAGATATTTACGACCCATAGTAATGCTTTTATTTTAACTGGGTTTTTTTTCCGTTGTACAAATCTATCGTTGGAATTAAAGCTGCAGTTCAGTCTTTTTTTTAATTTTATTTTTACATTTATTTTTTTACTTCAATAGTTTCATGTGTGCAATCTCTAATTAGCTAAAGAACAGTATAGCTGCAGCTCAATTCGTTCTCCATGTATTGATAGGTCGAAATTTGGTGACATATTAAAAGCTGGGATTTGTTTATAATCTGCTTGACTGGCAGTGGAAGCTCATGAATATTCATGAGCACTCCTGCACTGACATGTGCTAGAGGGAGGGCAGGGCTGACAAAGGGGTGTGCCAGGGCTTGTGACTGGACATGAAGGGGCAGTGCCTTAGTGAATGGTTGTTAAAATACAATACAAGAAAATTGGTCTTTCAAAGTTGTTTTTTTAAAAACAGAAAATGCTAAAAGTATTTTTTCTTACTACAGAACTGATTTATTAAAAAAAACAAACATGCAGGATATTGACTGAACTGCAGCTTTAAGGGGGAATAACTGGAGTTCTATTAGAAAATGCGAGTTATCGACTACCCGTAAACGTACTAAAGAACAAAGCATTGTAACTGTGTCAAGAAGATGCAAATCTCCCTAAAATTGTGGGTCCACTTATTTAAAGGAGCAAGAGGGTACTGCCATCTCCTGCAAGTTTAAGGATCCCGCGTCACGTGGGCCACTAGGAAGCTGCATCTGACGACATCCCGCCTTCCTATTGGCCCACAGGATGTGGGAGCCTTGAAAGGCGGCCATTACGTGAAACCCAACTAGCGAGCCGGAGTGGCTACCTGCAAAAGCAGGGGGTCGCCAGAGCTGAAATTAATGGGGGTTCAGCTCTGGAGACCCCCTGCTTCAAACCTATGATATATAAAAAAAAAAAAAAAACCCACCACAACAATATAAGCAGCTTTAATGCAAATCTCTAGACTCAACACAAAATCCTCACGGTTTACTAGTCTGAGATTAAGGAACTTTCATGTGTTTAGGTTCTTTTGTTGTTAAAGTGGAAAACAAGAATCAACAAATTGCTGCTTCGTAAAAAAGGGGCAAGCGGCACAGAATTAAATATACAGGGTATTTTAATTATACTGTACCATTTTTTTACTCTTCCCCTCATCCTGAGCACATATTTCACTTAGAAAGATATTGATAAAGCGTTTTTTGCAAAGACAACATTCTTTTCTAAGGCAGGTATTCACAACTAAGTAATCAGTTAAGTCTTTTATGGGTTCTGCAATGCTCATTACTGTGCCTTTATCATAGGAAGTCCTTGAAGTCTGTGTTTGAAGAGATGTACCATATCCTAATTTTCTACAAATAAAATGATGAGATGACAAGAGGACATGTGATTCAGTGCTTAACCTTTTGTCCGCTCCAATATATATTGCCAGAAGGTACTGCACTTCTAAAATCATTTAAAAAATACTTGCATGTAAAAAGAATTACAAATAATTATGTATAGCACTGCACAACAGCTCCAGCAAGAAACAGAAAGTCACCATATCTTACTCCATAGGAATCCCAAATAGGTGAAAGAAAAGGGAGCTATTTTAGAGTTGGGTAAACTTCTGAGGGGAAATATTTGCAATAAATCAGAGAGCCATACATAAAACAGAATAAGTAATAAATCCCCAGCCTACTGATAATCATCTAACCCTTCTGCCAAGCCCATTGCTAATAGAAATAAGCAAGTCAAACCTCATGAAAAGTTCCGTCAAACTACATGTGTTATTTTATTGAATACAGGAAGCACTAAACACTTCCTGTTGTGTCAATACTACTGTAGCAATCCCCTATTGACTCACTTATCAGTAAGAACACTAATATTGTTGTATTAAACAGAATTTTATGGTTTATAGCACACATTAAATTATGCAAGCTTTAACTCCATGACTTCATAAACTGCCAAATCATGTTTTCAACAATGCAACAAAATCAAAGATAGTCAAGTACAATTCCATGGTTTACGGTTCGATTAAAAAATAAGCGAGATAACAAAAATAAATGAAATAATCAATTGCTCGTCAAACTATTGGTACCACAACTGCCAAAAACTGTCACCAAAACAAAAATGTGACGGAGAAAAGAAATACAAGCCCCAGAAAAAGGTCAATGTTCAATTCTATAATCCAAGCATCCTGTTGTCCCATCTGCCGTGAATTAAGTGAATCTTTTTCAAACATCATTGCTTAATTTTGTTTTTAATCCTCAGGATTGCAGGTTGGATTAATTTAATATCTTTATCCTCTGTTTAAAATTTACGTTTTGATCCGTTTATTATGGTTCATTTTTGTGTTTGTTCTTTGTATGTGGTCACAAGAAGTTTGGTTTGTTGCATTGAGTGACGTGATGACGTTTTTGACGTCATCACGTCAATCTGTATGGCGCGAATCTGTGTATTACTTCCTGGTTCGGGGAACATACATAACTCAGTGCAGGAGGTAAGATTCTTTTACACTTTGATAAAGCCTTACTAGGAGAAACAGGTCAGTGTGATTTTCTCCGTTTTTGTCCCCCCCACTGGGGGGACCGAAACGTCGTTTGTGTGTCTCTTTATCAATACAAAGAACTTGTGATCAACTTATGTGTGTGTGGTCCCTTGATGTCGTGCTTAAACCGGTATCGTATGGTCTATTATTGTGTTATGGAATAAGCACCAAACTTTGTTTACTTTCAAGTGGAGTATCGGCTGTTTTTTGGATTCTAGCTCTCTATCTTTATTTATATTTTAAACGGCAGCTTGAACACTACACTTCAATTTTGACAACTGAGTGCAGTTTAGAGGGGATCTTTGCGACTGTCACGACTTTGATGTTCAAAACCTACAGCACTCTGAGCCGTTTGTGGGTCTTAGTGTTGGGATGGATACTGGCCTTGCATTGTACAGCTGGTGGGAGCTACAAACCATGTACACAAATAAGCTATGGCGAGCTGCAAACGCCATTTAACACAACAGAAGCTTAAATGGATCCATGTTAAAGTGAATAAAAAGCAAAGTGATGCACTATGGAGTGCTTATATGAGTTTTGTAATCCAGAATGCCTGTCTGAAATGGAAGCACTGATGACGGGGTAACGTGAAATGTGCTCATAAGTGTTCCTTATTACTGTACTCTGAACAGTGGAGGGGTTGTCACCCTTTCACTCATAACTTGTGAGACCTTAGAATTTGGAAAGATTTCTGCAATATTGAGAAAGGTTCGTGGTTGGATGGAAACGTCAATGCTGTCCTAATACATCTCTTTTCTTCACCAAGACCACTGGAGTGCTTGAATACTTTTCTTTGTAATAAGTGGTCAGACCGCAATAGTCTGTAGCCAGTAATCAAATTTACATGTGCAACTGCAAATACAAAGCATGCAGTTTATCTACTAATGTAGATTTGAACTAATGTACAGGTATTTGTGTTGTGGCTCCAACACTTGCCGCAAAAAAAAAAAAAAAAAAAAAAAAAATTCTCACTTATGGCTGGCACATTTCAATGACACGGCCATAAGCAATTGTCTTGGCAAACAATGTTATCAAGCATTTCACCCCTCCAAAAGGTCCAAATAAATAAAAATGTAATATACTAGGAACATTGGTGGGCAATTCGCCTCTTTAAATGAATCCCCTGACGAAGTGACGTTCCCCGTCACGAAACGCGTAGGGAGGAGCCTAAGAGGTACTGCCCCACACATTCAAGCTGCCAGTCACTGAGAGGAGACGGTGACGTCATCCGAACCGCGCCGGAATCTCGCGAGGTACACGCGGCACTGAGGCGGACATTCAGAGACAGAGTGCAGCGTTTTGGGTGTGCTGGGTCGGGCACTTCTTTGATTTTACACTCACCGACTTTTGTGAGTATTTTAACTGTTTTAGGTAGGCGTCCAATAAAAGTTTTTATTTCTGCGCAATCCTTTGCCCTCTTTTATCCCTACTGGAGAATAAAAGACCGCAGGGACCCCAAGACTGATCCAGGAGACTACGTTCCTGAAAGGGAGACCTTCCTAAACATCCACGGTAGCGGAGGATACCACGAGGGGTACGTGATTTACCGAAGGCGACCGGGACACAGAAGGCTCCAAGCACAGATTCTCTCCCCTGTATGTATTTCATCTACTTCTAGTAAGTAGGCAATCTATTGAGCTTAGAAATTAAGTGCAACATTGGCAATCAAATATACTGCGCAATGTCCTGTTTCTCTGCTTAATGTCACACATCTGCAGGTTGAACATACAACGTGAAGAGGACTGTATGCTTTTCACTTTGTGAACTGTGATTTTGAAACCATCTATCATCAGCTGACCTTTCAGGATTGGGACTTACAGTCTGTATATCCTTTAACTTTGGACTTTAAAATCACTTCACATTCTTATCACATGCGCCAGGTTTATGTCTATTTTTGTATTTGTAAGACCACTGGAGTGCTTGAATACTTTTCTTTGTAATAAGTGGTCAGACCGCAATAGTCTGTAGCCAGTAATCAAATTTACATGTGCAACTGCAAATACAAAGCATGCAGTTTATCTACTAATGTAGATTTTAACTAATGTACAGGTATTTGTGTTGTGGCTCCAACACTTGCCGCCCAAAAAAAAAAAAAAAATTCTCACTTATGGCTGGCACATTTCAATGACACGGCCATAAGCAATTGTCTTGGCAAACAATGTTATCAAGCATTTCACCCCTCCAAAAGGTCCAAATAAATAAAAATGTAATATACTAGGAACATTGGTGGGCAATTCGCCTCTTTAAAGAAATGCTTGTGGAACCAACAGGACATGACAAATGCAACAAAAATGCAGATTAACGCCTCAATATGCACCATTTTAATGTATGGCTCAGAAACATGGACACCACTCAAAAGCGATATGAACCTACTCGAACGATTCCAACTAAGATGTCTACGTAACATACTCCATATTACGCTATGAGACCGATGGAAAAATTAAGATGTATGGTTAGCCTGTCAAAACAAATCCACAATCGACCAGTAAATTAACCAGGGGTGAGCAAACTTTATGCCGAGCCCCCCTTTTTTATCCATGTAATTTCTCGGGGCCCCACTGCCTGATGTAATGAAAACACATTAAAAAACTTTATTAAACGGTATACAATGTAAATACAAATATGTCCAAGGACGCGCATATAGTGCCCGCGACGGCGACACTAGCGAAAGTTGCATTTCGCTTTGCGGCGGCGGCGTGGGCGATCAGGCCATCGATTGGTTCAGGGGCTGTCACATGAGGCGACAGCCCCTGAAAAATCAAATATTGCCGGTTCCAAAAAAAAAAAAATTCACGTCGCCAGGTCACGCTATACTATTTTCTTTGTTTGGAGGTGAGGAGGAGCGCAGGAAAATACCGTGGTATATGTGAAAGAAATAAGAAATATATAGTGCAGACTGTAATCACTGCTACTGTTCCTTATATCTCTATAAGAATAGAACTCACAAAAATCACTGTATAATATCGCATGTCAGAGATCCTTCTCTCTCTGACTGGAGCCCTTTAGACCGCAAATGTCAGGATATCCCTCAGTGGGTGAGTGCGGTATGAAAATAAAGGAAAACCACAATATAGTGCATACTATTCGGACTCAGTATAATATAAAATCATGACAAGTGTTATAAAACTCACATTTTCCATACAATAATCGGATGGGGGAGAGAACCGCCGATAGATTTGGAGGACAGTTGCAAGCCGCTTCCCAGTGTCTCACTCGCTCCTCGCTGTGGACTTCCGCATGCGTCACAGCTAAGGGCGGGAGGCCAAACTAGGTCTGGTGCCAGCTCTGATCTTTCCAGTCCTTCCAATCGTAGGTTCCCTGCTTCAACTCTACGCGTTTCGCTCACTAAAGCAGTGAATGCATTTGTTTTCGGGCGACGTCGCGTCGCCGGCACTATAAGCGCAGCCTAAATACTTACATACTTCAACAGCTCGCTCTTGCAAAATTAGGCTGCGTCCACGCTGCCACTGAGAGCGGTGACATCACCAACTCTCCAAGCATGAGCACAGGGTGTCCTGCATAATTTTGCAAGCACGAGCGGGGAAGTGTTTACACTTTTTTAAATTATTTCTGTATATTCATAGTATGATTGATATAGTGGCAGCCTACCCTTTCACTTGCAGCGGATCGCAGCGAAGCAGGTTGCCAGCGGAGGAGAGCAAGAACAGCGCTATTTTAGGGCAGACACCGGAAGGAGGGGCGTTTGACATCACAGCGCTGGGGCGTGGTCCTACGCCGTATCACGTGGCTGCCACCTGCACTATTGTGTTTGGCCGCCCGCGCACACACATCTTTTTTGCCTGCGCACCCAGGTTTTGCCGCAAGCCCTTCGCCTAAATCTTGCGCCCGGGGCACCCCCCCCCCCTTCAGTTTGTGCATTCAATCACAACACACACACACACAGTCACACAGCTAGACAACCAACAGGCACACCACACAAACACACTGCAGTCCACAAACACACACTGCAGTCCACACACACACACACACTGCAGTCCACACACACACACACACTGCAGTCCACACACACACACACACACTGCAGTCCACACACACACACACTGCAGTCCACACACACACACACACTGCAGTCCACACACACACACACACACTGCAGTCCACACACACACACACACTGCAGTCCACACACACACACACACACTGCAGTCCACACACACACACACACTGCAGTCCACACACACACACACACTGCAGTCCACACACACACACACACACTGCAGTCCACACACACACACACACACACTGCAGTCCACACACACACACACACACACTGCAGTCCACACACACACACACACTGCAGTCCACACACACACACACACTGCAGTCCACACACACACACACACTGCAGTCCACACACACACACACACTGCAGTCCACACACACACACACACTGCAGTCCACACACACACACACACTGCAGTCCACACACACACACACACTGCAGTCCACACACACACACACACACTGCAGTCCACACACACACACACACACACACACTGCAGTCCACACACACACACACTGCAGTCCACACACACACACACACTGCAGTCCACACACACACACACACTGCAGTCCACACACACACACACACTGCAGTCCACACACACACACACACTGCAGTCCACACACACACACACTGCAGTCCACACACACACACTGCAGTCCACACACACACACTGCAGTCCACACACACACACTGCAGTCCACACACACACACACTGCAGTCCACACACACACACACACTGCAGTCCACACACACACACACACACTGCAGTCCACACACACACACTGCAGTCCACACACACACACTGCAGTCCACACACACACACTGCAGTCCACACACACACACTGCAGTCCACACACACACACTGCAGTCCACACACACACACTGCAGTCCACACACAC